>NC_025994.2:108990318-109010318 GCF_000442705.2 Elaeis guineensis
GAAGTTAGTCGATGACGGATGTGGAACCTGGCGCAGAAGTCCTTGAAGTCTTGGTTGTCGAATTGCCGCCCGTTGTCGTGATGATGGTGTGCGGCAATCCGAACCCGAAGATGATGGACTTTTGGACGAAGTCCTCCATCTTTCGCTCGGTGATCTGCGCCAAGGGCTCAGCCTCGACCCACTTCGTGAAGTAGTCGATGGCGACAACGATGAACTTCCTTTGGCCCGACGCCGGTGGGAAGGGGCCGAGAATATCGACTCCCCACTGAGCGAAGGGCCACGGAGCGACAAGGGGAGCGATTTGGCTGGCCGGTTGGCGCTGAATATTGGCATACTTCTGGCATGGCTCGCACCTTCGGACCAACTCTGCCGCATCCTTTCGCATGGTCGGCCAGTAGTAGTCCCGTCGCAAGACCTTGAAGGCTAAGGACTTGCCCCCCAAGTGATTCCCACAAATTCCTTCGTGAACCTCTCGGAGAGCGTAGTCGGCGTCGGTCGGTCCCAAACACCTGAGCAGAGGGAGGGAGAACGACCTCTTGTAGAGTCGGCCGTCCATGATCACATATTGTGACGCCGACCATCGGAGTCGCTTGGCCTCCGCGGGATCTTTGGGACTGGTCCCGTCGGACAAGTACCGGACGATCGGGTCCATCCAACTTGGTTCGGACGTTAGCTGCTGCACTTCTTCGACCCGATCAATGCTCGGCTGTTGGAGGTTTTCGACAAACGTCCGACCTAAAGAATCATAGGCCGACGTTGCCAATCTGGAGAGAGCATCGGCACGAGCGTTCTCCGTCCTGGGGATGTGGGAGATCTCGAAATACCCGAGGCGGGCCACGAGATCCTTTACCTTCTGAAGATACTGGATCATGGTCGGATCTCGCGCCTCGAAGTCGCCCTTGACCTGCCCCACGATCAGCTGAGAGTCGGAGAATGCCCGGAGGCTGTCGACGCCCAATTCCTTCGCCATCCTCAAGCCCGCGAGGAGTGCCTCGTATTCGGCTTGATTGTTGGAGGCCTTGAAGTCGAACCGGAGGGCGTATTCGGTGACTACCCCGTCCGAGTTCGTGAGCAGGAGCCCGGCCCCGCTTCCCTGAGCGTTGGAGGCTCCGTTGATGTGAAGTACCCAGGTGGAGATCGGGTCCCGCTCAGAGACCGAATCTCGTCCCGGGCCTTCCGCTCCCGACCTTTTGTCGGTCGTCGGGCATTCGGCGATGAAGTCGGCCAAGACCTGAGCCTTCAAGGCAGGCCTCGGTCGGTACTGAATGTCGAACTCGCTGAGCTTCATTGCCCACTTAGCGAGTCGCCCGGATGTGTCGGGTCGGCGCAGTACGGCCCTCAGGGGCTGGTTGGTGAGTACCACGATGGCGTGGGCCTGGAAGTATGGGCGGAGCCGTTGCGCGGAGACGGTCAGGGCGAAGACCATCTTTTCCGTCTCCGAGTATCTGGCTTCGGCACCGTGGAGCACTTTGCTGATGTAGTAGATGGGCTGATGGGTTCGGCATTCGTTTTCCCGAACGAGCACCGAACTGATCGCCTCAGAAGATGTAGCCAAGTAGAGATACAAGGTCTCCCCGATCTGCGGCTTCACGAGCAGCGGCGGGGAAGCCAAGTACCTCTTCAGGTCTTCAAAGGCCTGTTCGCACTCATCCGACCAAGAAAAACCGTTCGCCTGGTGCAGGGTCTTGAAGAACGGGAGGCACCTTTCAGCTGATCGGGAAATGAATCGGCTAAGAGCGACGATTCTCCCGCTCAGCTGCTGGACCTCCTTCTTGGTGTTCGGATGACGCATGTCGAGGATCGCCTTTATCTTCTCAGGGTTGGCCTCGATCCCTCTCTGAGAAACGAGGAATCCGAGGAACTTCCCCGAGGTCACCCCGAAGGCACATTTGGTCGGGTTGAGCTTCATTCGGTGTCGTCGAAGGGTGCGGAAGGTCTCGTCGAGATCCTGAACATGCTCCGGGATCTGCGTGCTCTTCACCAGCATGTCGTCCACATACACTTCCATGTTGCGGCCGATCTGGTCTTTGAAGACCTTATTGACGAGTCGCTGGTAGGTGGCACCGGCGTTCTTCAATCCGAAGGGCATCACCCTGTAGCAGTAGAGGCCCTTGGGGGTCACGAACGCGGTGTGCTCCTCGTCTTCAGGCGCCATCCGGATCTGATTGTACCCAGCGAAGGCGTCCATGAAGCTGAGCAGTCGAAATCCGGACGTCGCATCCACCAGCTGGTCGATCTTTGGGAGTGGAAAGCTATCCTTCGGGCATGCTCGGTTGAGGTCGGTGTAGTCGATACAGATCCTCCACTTCCCGTTGGCTTTCTTGACCATGACGACATTGGCGAGCCAATCGGGATACGTGGATTCGCGAATGAAGCCCGCTTCGAGCAGCTTGTCCACTTCCTCGTCGATGGCCTTCTGCCTTTCTGGGGCGAAGGACCTTTTCTTCTGCCTCACCGGTTTCATCGTCGGATCGATGTTGAGTCGGTGAGTCATTGTTTCCGGAGGGATGCCCGACATATCAGCTGCCGACCATGCGAATATGTCGGCGTTGGCCGTCAGGAGCTCCGCCAGTCGGTGGCGTTCGGCGTCGGGCAATTGAGACCCGACCCAAACTTTTCTGTCGGGATTTTCTCCTATCGGGATCGCCTCGAGCTGCTCGGCCGGCGAACCCCGCTCTTCCTCCTCCCGTTGATCCAGTTTGTCGATTGTCAGGGGATCCTTTGTCTCGTTGCTTTGGACGGAGATTTGAAAGCATCGTCGGGCGAGCTGTTGATCTCCGCACATCTCCCCGACTCCGTTTCTAGTCGGGAATCGAACAAGGAGATGGTACGTCGAGACGATCGCCCTGAGAGCGTTCAGTCCGGGTCGCCCGAGTATGGCATTGTAGGCCGAAGGGACTTGGACGACCGCGAAGATGAGGGAGACCGTGCTTTGCCGTGGTTCGGTACCGACCGTCACGGGCAGGGTGATTTCTCCTTCTGTCGTGATGGTGTCTCCGGCAAAGCCGATCAAGGGCGTGGAGACCCCACTAAGTCGATCCGTCGGCAGTCGCATTCGGGAGAAGGTCGAGTAAAACAAAACATTTGTCGAACTTCCATTATCAACAAAAATTCGTTTTACATCGTAATTGGCTATTGTCGCCGACACAACAACAGCATCGTCGTGGGGAGTCTGGATGCCCCGAACGTCGTCTTCCGCGAAGGTGATTACGTCGTTCGGTCGTGGCTTTTTGGTCGGCTCCCCCCTGTAGACGTCCCCGATCCCAGCCGCTTGGAAATCATGTTGATGACTCCGGCCGTCGGCTGGTTAGTCGGTGCCTCTTCAGTCGGCTGGGGGCATCGATCGGCAGTCGGTCGGGTCGGCGGACCCTTTCGAAACTTGCCGAGATACCCTCGGCGGATGAGATTTTCGATCTCGTCCTTCAACTGGATGCATCGCTCGATGTCGTGGCCGTGGCTCCGATGGAACCGGCAGTACTTCCGATGGTCGAGGCCCTTTGCCTTCAGAGGCGGAGGCCGTCGCAGGTATTCCTTCCCCTCGATCTCCATCAAGATCTGCGCACGGGGAGCGGAGAGAGGAGTGTAGGAGTCATACCTGGGACGCACCGACCTTGGAGTCTGTCGGCGGGGTGATTTTTGGATCTGTCGGGGTGGAGAAAGCCGACTACCGGCCGGGGGCCGGCCTGGTTCGGCGGGCTCCCGACCTTTTCTTCGTTTCTCCTTCGGACCCCTGGGCTCGACCAAGCGTCGGTCGGACGCTCCTTCGTCCGCGCGCATATACTTGTATGCGCGCTCCAATAGCTCGGCGTATGTTCGGGGGAGGGTCTTGTCCAGAGAATAGGTAAATCGGGACGACCTCAGGCCCCTCTTCATGGCTGAAACCGCCATGTCTTCGTTGAGGTCCCGGACCTCGAGCGTGGCAGCGTTGAATCGCGCCACGAAGTGTCGGAGCGTCTCGTTTTCCCCCTGCTTGAGGGAGAAAAGGCTATCCGACGTTCGCGGCGGCTTTCGGCTGGTGCTGAAATGGGCCACGAACGAGTGCTCGAGCTGCGCGAAGGAATGGATACTGCCCGATCGAAGACCGGAGTACCAAGCCCTGGCAGCTTTGCGAAGTGTGGCGGGGAAACCGATGCAAAAAAGAGCGTCGGTTGCCCCTTGAATTGTCATGAGAGCTTTATAGCTCTCGAGGTGGTCGACTGGGTCGGTGGAGCCGTCGTAGGGCTCCACGTGCGGCATCTTGAACCGACTGGGAATCGGCTCGTCGAGGACCAGTCGGGAGAGAGGTTGGGCGGTCTGGAAGTCGACGTCATTCGAAGACTTCTGGCCGTCCATCTGCAATTGGGCGAGTCGGCGGTCGATCTCCTCGAACCGTCGCTCGTAGTCGTCCGCTCGTCGATGCTGGGAGACCCCAGGTGTGGAGCCTCCGGAAGACTCTGAAGGAGAGGCCGACGGTGTGCGCGGCCGCTTTTCCTTCCTCGCCCGTTCCAACGGGGAAGGAGAGGGCCGCTGGGACCGTCGGTCGTCGCGCCGAGGTCGACCCTCCTCCTCCCCGTGGGAGCGCTGTGGGAAGTGCTCGCCTGGAGGCGGCAGGGGTCGGCGCGACCGTCGGCGGCTACTCCTGGAAGGCATAGGTCGGGCCGCCGGTTGTTGCTGGAGGCTTTTGACTGCGTCGGTCAGCACGGTCATCTGCCGCACGATGGCCGCAATCTGGGCCTCCGTGGTTACTGCGGGGTGCGGAGAGCTAGGCTCCGCCGCCGGTGGGGGCGGGGAGGCTTCTTCCCGGCGGGAAGAACGCCTTGCCGACCCAGTGATTCTCGATCGTTGAGCTCTTGTCTTTGTCATGCTGTCCCCTTCCTGGCGCGCCAATCTGTTGCGGCCAATCGCCTCGTCGCCCGATCGCCTGGAAGCATGCACCTGCAAAAGGAAGTCCGCACTGACCGGAGGCGGCTCCGGTGGGGACCCTCCGACGGTCAAGTCAGAGAGGTGACTGGGCAACAGTGAAATGCAGACAGAGAGCTCTGAGAGGGAGAGGGAGAGAGAGAGAGAGGGGCGAGCCTGCGTATGTGGGAGAGACGGGCGGATCGATCCCTTGCACTGTTGCCTTCCCCGGTATATATAGTGGAGCATGGTATGGCGCCATCATTAATGGCGCGGACAAGTGAGGAACTGTCAACTCACTGTAGACTGTCAGAGCCGCCGTGAAAATGTCACGTCGCTGTGTAGCCGTCTAATCACCAGGGTTGACCCGGTTCTCGGCGGGACAACGCCCCTAGGTGACCGTGCCGCATGTCCGTGTCAGAGCTGACAACGTCTGGCGGCCGTACGGCGGTTGGTGGAGTCGGCCGACCCAGGGTCGGTGGCCAGCAGAGTGGCGTCGGACTCCTCCGTCGGTCGGCGAGCTTCATGTGGGTCGGCTAACGGACCTCTGGGTTTAGTCGGTCGGGAATGGACTATGGAATGGCCGCAGTTAGCCGCTGATGGCGTCCGTCGGCCTGTCGCCCGACCTATGATCGGCCAGGCAGAGTCGTCCGTCGGGTCGTCGGTTAGTCGGCCGGGCTGCCAGGTCGGGCCCTCCGATAGTCGGTCGGTCGGGCTGCCAGACGGTCGGGCCCTCCGACAGACGGTCGGTCGGTCGGTGGGTATCCCCCAACACATCTTTTTACTGTTTGTTTGTGAATTGAAGTGAGCTAGATTGGTTCAATTCCCAACACGGTTCAAATATTGACAAAATTTGGTTCTGTTGCCCAAGTCTTGTGAAAGATATTTGCGGTGTGACTTCGGTGATGGGCATTGAATGCAGTGGTGTTTGTGTAGCACGTGAGGCGGCTGAAGTTTGCTTATGTGATTAGAAAGTGCAACATATTCATGTTGTGATTTTAGCATTTCTCAAAATCCGTTAAATTTCTTGGGAGAATGTCCATCAAGGAATGCGAAGGAGTGCTGCCAAAACCCTTTTTTTTTTTTTTTAAATAGGAGACAAAAATGCCACCCAGAAAAATTTTATTAATGATTCAAACCAATAATAAGCTGCAGGACAACGGATCTATTAATTGAGCACCTAAGCAAACTTTAAGCGCATGTTTAATCGGAGATATTGGGCTGTGGATTGGGAATAAGACTTGGCGACTCCCATTCGAATTGCTTGGTTGATGAAGCCACATTTTTATTTTAATTTCAAAATAAATAAAAATATCTCATTTTTTTAAATTCAATTTTTATTTTTTTTAATATTTTAATTTTATTTTCAATACCGATCATAAATTAAATATGTTGGGAGACATATATACTATTCTGATTATCATTTTTATCCATTCCAATTTCGATTTTAAATAAATATAAATACATCTTGTTAAAACATCCAAGATAAGATTATTATATATGAGATTTAAAATTTTAAAAATTTACTGTATTACTGATCAGCAAAATTTTTCTAGCAAGAGTTGGGGGCTGATTGCCAAATAGGCGTGGAAAATTTGGGATGCTAATTTGTTCTCTAGACCGCTGTCCATCCTTTTCCGGCACTCGTTTAACCTTCAGAAAAAAATTGCTATTTCGTTCTCTCTCTTGCCTTCCTTTTCTCTCTTGCTTTCTTCAGCAGTGACATCAAAAGACTGCCTGTTTCAAAAGGCGAATCTGAGGATGCGGCCATGAAGAGAAGGGAGCAACGGGAGATTGTACTCGTAGGCCACAACCCGTAGCTTGTTGGGCCATAAAGTCCAGAAACACGTAACATTTGCACTCATGTCTCCGGCAACTAGACAAGTAAACATAGAACATGCCTCATATTAACGACCCGTCTTGGCAGTTAATGATCTTGAGCCAAAATTAATTTGTGAGATTGGGTGCGATCAAATTAAGCTGCACTGGAAGCATATGAACACTAATCTGAAAACCTACCTTGAAACCTCATCCTGCCTAAACTGAGCCTCGTTTGAGGAACATAAATCCAAAGAGAGCAAAGAAAATATACGTACACCAGCTGAGTGACTTTTTGGCGATATGTTAGAGATTCTGACCTTTAATGATGTTATGTGGCAGACCTCTAATCTAGTATTCAAAAAGAACAGCATATCTGCTATTGTGGTTGATCCTCGAATTGAAACCCAGGCCGGTCAACTAAGGTTGGCACCACTAATAAAGCGCTTCAGAAGAACGACCAAACCTATGAAAAGAAGTCTTTTGTTAGAGTTGTTTAGAGTTGTTCCTGACGAGGATCATTTGATATTCAAATCAATAGAAGATTAATTGATAGTGGAAGAAGAAGAGCGAAAGGGGCTTGATAGCTTACATGCAGTCACCTTCTTCCTCCAATTTATAAAGGGAGGCCGAAGGTTATTTTCATGATCGATAGTGGCTACGTAAGCAGAGATCGAGTGAGCGGTTATCACACTTCGCGTGCAATGTAGTATCACCAAGCGATCTTTTTTCTTACGTATTTCTACGGTTTGTTTGTGAATTATTTCTATTTAATTTGACTTAGATATATGGTAGATTTATAAAATAAATCTCAAGTCCAATTTAATCTAACTTGAATGGAAATGGATTAGACAAGTTTAATTTCCTAATGATAAATTTGAAGCCCTGTCCCACCGGCCCAGATCCAGAACAATAGCCCAGCCCACGCACGCAGGCGCATGTGAAAATACCAGCCCAGGCCCAGTTCCCTCTCGTGAATGAGGTGTATGCGGTCTACCGCGGTCTCATGATCCACGACGGGCACGTGGACCAAGCGTCCATTTCCAGGATGTTTCTCACAGTCTACGGTGGACTGGCGTCCGTTTTCTTAATGTTTCTCATGGTTCACACAAATTCTGATGGACCGGATGCACGATCGAATGGTCCTTCTTTCTCCCGATGATGATCCGATGGCTGAGGGCTTATCCGAATTGATTTGGGCATGTTTCAGATGGTTTTGATCTCTGATTTGGGCCGTGCGATGCAGATCTGATGGTTGATCTTATTTTTTCGATTTTGTAGCGAATAGGAGTCTGTTTTTGACACAGTTTGGATCTGGATTCATCTGGTGATGAGCTCTATTTAAAGGAAGGACTTGGGAGAAGGTTCTATAGTCTGAGAGTAGTGAAAAAAATAAAAAAAAGAGGATCCAAAAGAAGAGAAAAAATAAGAGAGACTTGAGATTCCTTTGAGAGAAAAATAAAAGTATTTTTCTTTTGTAAAAGAGAGTCTGTGTGAGTCTTTTTATTTTTCTTCTTTTTCTTCTCTAATTTTATACTTCGTTGTGCCATGGATTATTAATAAAAGAATGTTGAGGAGGTCTTGCCCGTGGACGTAGGCTAACAATTAGGCCGAACCACGTAAATTTAGTATGCTTTTTTTTCTTTTATTTTTATTACTCGATTATCTCTCCTATTTTGCATTCTACGTTTGTTTTAGTTATCTTTTCTTTACGAAACGATCTTATTTTCGCTGTACTTATATGCTGTGTGAATCGAAGTATGCTCGATTATCCTACGATCTGTTCTTTCAGTTTGGTATTAGAGCGCAGAAGATTCTTTTGTAGCTGGTTTGATTTGAAACAAGACGAGCAAGGTGATGACAACAGAATACGAGATACCGAAGTTTGATGGATCAAACTTTGCACTTTGGAAGATGAAGATGTAGGTGGTATTGATCAAGAATGGTTGTGAAATTGCTTTGCAAAAAAAAGAACGTAAACCTCAAGAGATGACGGATGGGCAATATGAAGAAAAAGACAAGCTGGCAATGACGAACCTCTATTTGACGTTGGATGATTCGGTATTATTCAATATCGAGATCGAGGCTACTGCAAAAGGGATTTGAAAAAAATTGAAGAATCTCTATGAAGATAAGTCTTTGGTAAATAAAATCTATTTAAGATGATAATTATATAATTTGAAGAGGAAGGATGATGCACCAGTTCAAGAGCACTTGGGTGTATTCAATTCCATTGTGAGCAAGCTTGCGGTCCTAGATATTAGAATTGATGATGAAGAGAAGGCCAGCATTCTACTTTGTTCTATGCCGGAGTCTTGGGATAATTTTATCATGAACTTGAGTCACGTTAAAATTCTCAAGATGGAGTCAGTTGTTGCATCATTGCTTACAGAAGAGATGAGGCAGAAATCTAGCCAAGAAAGTTCTTTAGGAAAAGTCATGATAACACGGGGCAGACCCTTCGAAAAGGAACGTGGTGATCGAAGGAAGACAAAATCTAAATCCAAAAACAAGAAAAAGATGAAATGCTGGAATTGTGAAAAATCAGGATATGTAAAGAAAGATTGCCGGACTAAAGGAGTTGATACAAAATCTGAATCGAAAAACTTCCAAAACAATATAGCAGAAAGTGAAACTGATTCGACTACTTCAGATGATAGGGATGCATTGACGGTATTGAAGAGATCCGAGCTCGCACGTTATTGGATTTTAGATTCGGAGGCATCTTTTCATATGACTCCTTTTAGGGAATACAAATCATTGGATGGAGGAGTTATCTATTTGGGTAACAATACAACTTGTCCTGTGATTGGAGTGGGAGATGTTCGGATCAAAATATTTGATGTATAGTTCGGACGATTTCTAATGTACGGCATGTTCCTTCACTGCGTAAGAGTCTACTGTCACTTGAAAAGTTTTGTAAGTTAGGCTTAAAGTTTATCAGAAAGAAAAATCAATTGAAGGTGTCCAAAGAGTATTTGGTGGTGATAAAGGAAGAACAAATAAGTGATCTTTATAAATTGATGGGCAAGACTCAGGTGGGAGAGGCAGCAATAGCAAGTTCAAAAACAGTGTTTCCGATGGTTTGGCATCGACGTTTGGGATATATGAGTGAGCGTGGGCTATAATTATTGTCAAATAAGGAGCTTCTTCTGGGGTTCAAATCAGCACCACTGAAATTTTGTGAAGATTGCATCTATGGTAAACGAAGAAGGATCTCTTTCTCTTTATCACAGTAGTGGAGTAAGAAATTTCTGGAGCTAATCCACTCAGATACTTGGGAGTCGCCTGATAGATCATTGGATAGATGTTCCTACTTCGTCTCCTTCATTGATGACTATTCTCGAAAGGCTTGGATAAATATTTTGAAACGGAAATATGATGTTTTTGAAATCTTTAAGAAATTCAAGGCCCTGGTAGAAAATAAAAAAGGTTTGAAAATTAAATACCTACATTCTGATAATGGAAGAGAATATTGCTCCAAGGAGTTTGATGAGTTTTGTAGTGAGTATGAAATTCGACGACAGCTTACGGTTTCTGAGACACCACAGCAAAATAGTGCGGCAAAGAGGTTTAATAGAACACTCATGGAAAAGGTCCGTAGTATGATGAGCACTGCAAAACTTGACAAGAGATTTTGGACAGAGGCTGCATGTATGGCTTGTTACTTGATCAATCGAGTACCAACAAAATTTCTCGGGTTAGAAATTTCAGAAGAACTTTGGAGCGGCAAGCCAGTAAATTATTCCCATCTCTGTGTCTTTGGTTGTGATGCATATATGTAGATTTCGAAAGAAAAGAGGATAAAATTGGATAAGAACTCTCGGAGGTGTATCTTTCTTGGCTATGCCAAAGGAGTAAAGGGTATCGATTGTGGGACCCTACTACCCACAAGATCATTGTTAGTCGAGATATTATTTTCAATGAAAAATCTTTTCAAGACATCAAGAAAAAGCAAGATGATGAAGTCATTACTTCTGTTGAGTTCTTTGATGCAGATAATGAGGTGCAAGCAGAGCAAGCACAGGAGAATGATAAGGTAGTTGATGATGGACCAGGTGCGGAGTCTTTGTAATTCTCTAAGGATGTTATCTCACTGGAAGAGCCACCAATAGAGTCTGAGTGACCTAGGACGGTCATTAGACCTCCTACCAGGTATGATGACTATATCACTTCTTTCATTCCTTCTGCTAACCATATTTGTGCTTATGTTGCTTTGGCGGAGGAGGACGAGCCAACTTCATACAAGGAGGTTTGTGAGTCCACCAATGCTAAAAAGTGACATTGTGCTATGGAGGAGGAGATGGAGTCACTTCGGAAGAACAAAACATGGGAGCTTGTAGTTCTACCACAGGAGAGGAGTTCGATCGTATGCCAATGGGTCTATAAAGTGAAGAAGGATACAGATGAAAATGTGGAGATGTTCAAAGCACGTTTGGTGGTAAAATGTTATGCTCAGAAATCAAAAATTGATTTTGATAAGATCTTCTCACCAGTGGTTCGTCTTACTACTATTCCAGTTGTTTTGGCAATCACGGCAGTCATGGATTTGGAGCTCGAGCAAATGGATGTAAAGATGGCCTTCTTGCATGGTGACTTGGAGGAGGAGATTTATATGGTGCAACTTGAAGGTTTTGTTGAAAAAGATAAAGAAGAGTTGGTTTGTCGGCTAAACAAATCATTGTACGGTCTTAAACAAGTGCCGAGGTATTGGTGCAAGTGATTTGATTCCTTCATTATGAGTTTGAGATTTGATCGACTGGAGGCAGATCATTATGCATATTTCTGCGGTTATGATAATGGGAGCTTCTGTATCTTATTATTATATGTTGACGATATGGTGGTCACAAAAATAGCAGGAGTCGGATATTAGATCTGAAAGCTCAGTTGGCTGGAGAGTTCGAGATGAAGGACTTAGGAGCCATGAACCAAATACCCGAGATGAAGGTGCTATGGGAGAGGAAGGATAAGAAGGTCTGACTATTAGAAAAGGGATATGTAGAGAAAGTTCTGCAGCACTTCAATATGCAGAATGCAAAGCCGGTGTCTACCCCATTTTCTATTCAATTGAAACTATCAGCAGAGCAATCACTCAGTACGGAAGCAGAAAAGGCTGACATAATTCAGGTACCATATTCATCAGCACTAAGAAGTCTTATGTTTGTCATGGTATGCACAAGATCAGACATTGCACAAGCAGTGGAAGTTGTGAGCCAGTATATAGCAAATCTAGGTAGCGACCATTGGACAGTAGTAAAGTGGATCCTTCGATATTTCAGGGGGACGACTGATCGTTCACTCTGTTATGGTTCAACAGGTTTGGAGTGCATTGGGTATATTGATTCTGATTTTGCAGGTGATCGAGACAAGAGGAGATCTACCACAGACTATGTGTTCTCCATGGGTGGTGGTGCTATTAGCTGGGAGTCTAAGCTTCAGTCAGTGGTAGCATTATCAATGATAGAGGCAGAATATATTACAGTGGCACACGCATGTAAAGAAGCTATTTGGCTCAAAAAGCTTTTTGGAGATTTCATGGTGAAGCAAGATATGATGAGGGTGAATTATGATAGTCAAAGCACATTGCACTTGGCGAAAAATCTATTGTTTCACTCTCGGACGAAGCATATTGACATTCGCTATTATTTTGTAAGAGATGTGGTTGATGATGATCTAGTCTCATTGCTGAAAATTCATACAGATGCAAATCCAGCAGATGTATTGACAAAGTCAGTGGCTCGGGAGAAGTTCAATTAGAGCAAAGCTTCTCTTACTCTTGGAGCTACATGAGGAGTGGGAGGTTGGCAAGGCCTCCAAAGATGACATTCTTGTGAGTTCGGCACATGTCTTCAAGTGGGAGAATTGATAAATTTGAAGTCCTGTCCGACCGGCCCAAATCTAGAACAATAGCCCAGGCCCACGCGCGCGGGCGCGCGCATGCGAAAACACCGGCCCAGGCCCAGTTCCCTCTCGCGGACGTGGTGTACGTGGTCTACCGCGGTCTCGTGATCCACGTCGGGCACGTGGATCGAGCGCCTGTTTCCAAGGCATTTCTCGCGGTCCATAATGGACTGGCGCCCATTTTCTTAGTGTTTCTCGCAGTCCATGCGAATTTTGGTAGACCGGATGCACGATCGAATGGTCCTCCTTTCTCCCGATGATGATCCGACGGCTGAGGGCTTATCCGAATTGATTTGGGCATGTTTCAGATGGTTTTGATCTCTGATTTGGGCCATGCGATGCAGATCCGACGGTTGATCTTATTTCTTCGATTCTACAGTGAATAAGAGTCCGTTTTTGACACGGTTTGGATCTGGATTCATCTGGTGACGAGCTCTATTTAAAGGGAGGACTTGGGAGAAGGTTCTGTAGCTTGAGAGCAGTGAAAAAAATAAAAAAAAAGAGGGTCCAAGAGAAGAGGAAAACTAAGAGAGACGTGAGATTCCATTGAAAGGAAAATAAAAATATTTTTTTTTTGTAAAAGAGAGTCTGTGTGAGCATTTTTTTTTTTAATTTTGTACTTCACTGTGTCGTGAATTATTAATAGAAAAATATTGAGGAGGTCTTGCCCGTAGACGTAGGCCAACAATCAGGCTGAATCATATAAATCTTGTGTGCTTTATTTTTTTTAATTTTTATTGCTTGATTATCTCTCTTATTTTATATTTTACGTTTGTTTTAGTTATCTTTTCTCTACCAAATGATCTTATTTTTACTGTACTTGCATGCTCTGTGAATCGAGATGTGCTCGATTATCCCATAGCATGTTCTTTTACCTAACACGATAGAATCGATAAGATTGGGATGGAACTGTTCCCCAATTCAATATGTAGCTTTTATTGGTGCCAGACGCGGCCAATATGTAGCTTTTAATGGTGCTCCATGCTAGTTCTCATCAAAGATGTTCGTAGGTGTGCAATATCGCTTGTATGATGGGCAGCGTATGTAGTGCGGTTTGCATAGTATGTTAGGGTGCTCAAATTTGCTTACGTGATTAAAAGTGTAAAAGATCATGCTGTGATATTTAGCATTTCTTCAAATACAGCAAATTTGTTGGGAGAATGTCTTTTAATAAATGTGGACAAAATTATATTGACTGGATTACCTTATTTTCCTCTAAAAGAATGATGACGTTAATCGAAAGCCAAGGCCGATCAACCGAGATTGGTCTTATCGCTGGGTCATTACCGACCATCAGGGCTCAGCAGCTCAGCTTTTGCTCGGTATCCATGATATTTTCAAGTCAGGAGTGGGATGCGGTTCGCAGTTTCCATGTCAAGGAATGATCTGGGCCGTGTTGTAGATGTTTTGTAAGTTACTGCTTTGGCATCTGGTCTACCTTGCACCAAAAAGAGAAAAAAAAACTAGATTGGTCTTGATTGGACTTATTTGGATCTGCACGTAGGTGAGGATAGCGGAAACGCTAGGAAATGGGTCAGATGGGGCGGTTCTCTTCTTACTCCACATTAGAAAATCCTCGGGTCCAAATTCCTTATGCCCTTCATGCATATGGATAGAGTATTTTCCCGCTCAAGTAATCTCCCTTTGAATCTTGAACATGAGAAATAGTATTTTCTCTCCTTGGAAATCATTCTTTCGAAAATAAAAATTTATTTAAAAATTTATATTTTTTTAGATAAATATTTTTCAAATAATACTTATACAAAAAAATAATTTATTCATATTCTTTTATGCATTGGAATTGGCTTGAGAATTTATTATCCTTATTCTTTTTCATTATTAATTTACTGGATAAATTGCTAAAATCTATCCATATTTTTTATAATATCTTCTATTATATAAATATTATTATATATAATAATATATTATATTATATCATATTATTATATTATTATTATAATATATTATGATGATATAGTATATTATATTATGATAATATATTATATTAATATATTATAATATATACTATATTATATTATATTATGATATTATATTATATTATAATATTATATTATATTATGTTATTCATATATTAATATACTATTGTTATAAGACTAAGAATATATTAAAAATAAAATAAAAAATTATTTTTTTGGTTAATAAAAAAATGACTTACTCATCTCATTTCATGGATAAATATTGTCCGTGAGAAAATAAGTTATTCATCTGAACAAAATGTGAGAACATAGGTACATTAGTTAATAAAAAAATTGATTAATTTTTTTCATAATATTTATCTACAAAAAATGAAGCCTTTAAAATTAGTTTCATAATTATTTGTATTTGTATTATGCAATAGTTTGACAAGTCATTAAGAAATAGCGATGTAAATGATATGCATTGAAAGTTTCAATAATATTTTGCGAGTTGATATGGGACGGCCGTGCCAAGCAAGAGAGCGCATATAGTAATCAACCCAACATACATAAGGTCTGACTTGCTTTAGAATTTCTGGACGGTAATAAATACAAATGTATCAGTATTTAGATGTCCAATGAAAAATTATTAGATAAGAATTTTTTATTATTTTGATAAGATAGAGAATTTATATACAACGGATACGAATATAATTCAGAAAATCAAAAAGAGTGATGTCCTGAAATGACGTTGGCGAAAAAGATACATGTGTTCACTTCCTTCTAAATGATCTGTAGCAAAACTCATGATCCAATCGGCAGTAAAGTTCGTCTCCCCTTCCTTTTCCGCCATTCAACCATTAAAAAAAACGATGTTGCTTCGTTCTCTCTCTCGCCTTCCTTTTCTATGTTGCTTCAGCGGTGACGTCCAAAAGCCTGTCCGTTTCAAATAATCATCGCTGCTGAAGCCCGTAGTCCCCATCTAATTCTTTACGGAAAAAAACAAGAATCGTCAGCTAATTACGAGATTGGCGTGGAAAAACTGGGATGCTACTTTGGCCTCTCGTTTACTTTCAACTCTTTGCGCTGAGGTCCGCAAGCTTGTTTGGCTTCAAGACGAAACACGATTGAAAATAAAAATCCCTTGACCTCCCCAGTCCTTTTATTTTATTTTATTTTTGGGCAAGATGTATATAAATGCTCTAGGTTCTAGAAAAATGAAAATATCTATTTTTTAAGTTTTACGAGCATGTAGACTTGGATTGGCCCGAGGAACACCGCGAAGCTAGCTGTCCTTTGTTTTGTCTCCAAAAGGAGGGAAATAAAAACGCCATGCTAAAGTTCTTAGACCATGGTAGTGAGGAGGAGAAGGCTCTTGTTTTGGACTCGAAAGTGGAAGGTGACATGCGGTATTCCAAGGACACGCATATACAGCCAGCGCGCTGGCGTTTTCTAAATGAAAGAAAGAAATCGAGCCATCAACCCATCTTCGTGGTGGAGTCCATGCTTTAATCCATCGATCACAATATATCCCCACTATCATCGCCAATTTTAACCACGAGAACATGTTACAGTTGTAAACGTGACGATTATTTGAATCAATGCGCTGATTGAATGATTCACTCGCTATCGAACCATACCAATGAAGGAGTCTGTGTGCATGCTTTGCTTCCTATCTACACAACCCCGATCACCAGGTAGATCGCAGGATACCGATTTAGAAGTTAGCGTAAAATTTTTGTAAATTAGAAACTAAAAGTTTCTTATAAACACCAATTTCACCATTTAATATGCACGCATCCTACAAAGTCTAAATCATGACCTGTCAAAGTAGTTTACGAATATACTTTCCCAATTTACAAAAAAATTATTTCTTTACGGATAAGATAAGTTATGCGTCAACAAAAAACTTTACTCATTATTTTCCACGTCAAAGAAGAAAACAGGCAAAAAAAAGAAAAAAAAAATATCAACGCATGAAGAAAATTGTAGAGAGAAAAAATAAGTTTTGACCATCACCAATTTCCGCTGAGGAAAGGGAACCGAGCAATGATGAGATGTGTGACATCCAACTTTATTCCCAAAAGCATCACGTTATGGATTAGAGAGCATCAGACCACTCTAAACCAGCGCTAAACCCAAAATTATATTCAAGGCAACAAATCTGTTGGAGCTTTTCTCTGACAAAGCCCAAGCAAATGAACACTGAAGTTGAATCATTCTCCAACCTTACTAGACTGAATCTTACCAGCTTTAAGATTAAGCAGATCCTCTATCAAACGGCTCATTTCATTATAAGAAGAACCCCCCTCCTCCACAGCCCTCCTTGCCATCTTCCCAAGCCCACTTGCTCTCTCTCTCCTCCCATCCGCTTCCTCTCCATTTCCCATCAACTCATTTACCGCCCTCCTTATATCCTCTCTTCCCACCATCATCCTTTCCTCCTCCTTGCTGCAGCATACTTTCACCCCGATCGCAATCCCAATCCTGAGAACATCCACAATCAGCTTCTCATTGAAGAATTGCTCGGCAAAGAGCGGCCAAGTGATCATCGGCAACCCGGCGCTCGCACCTTCCATGCACGAGTTCCAGCCACAGTGCGTCACAAATCCCCCGACGGCTTCATGGTTCAATATAAGCAGCTGAGGCGCCCATCCACTTATGATCAATGCTCTCCCTTTACGTATCACCCTCTCCTCAAACCCCTCCGGCAGCCATTCCGACAATTCACCGCCACATCTCACCACCCAAATGAACGGGTGCTCCGAAGCCTCGAGGCCCGAAGCAATCTCGCAAAGCTGAGTGCGGGTGAATCGACCTAAGCTCCCAAAACAGATGTAAAGAACCGATCCCGGCTTCTTAGCATCCAACCAACTCAAGCAGCGGTCGCAGTCCACAGAGGCCTTGTCTCCTCTCACCAGCTTATCATGCAGGTCCTGATTGCGTAGCGACACCGGGCCGACGTGCCATATTTTGATGTTAGCTCTCTCCTTGAATTCATCAATATAGTCGTGCTCCATCTCATAGAAGCTATTCACTATCATGCCATAGTTGAAGCGATGGGAATCACCCAACTGTTTGAGGAAGTAGGTTGAGGCTCCTGTGATAAAGTCAGGGAGCTGCGACCGTGTCATCTCAATCCGATGTGGAACCTCCGGCACAACAAAGGCCTGCTCGTCGCTAGTGACATTCTCATGGGGCTTGAGACGACCGACGGCACCCACGACGACGTTGCAGAAGAAGCCCGTGCCGTTGAAGATGAGCCTTGGTATGCCGAGATCATGGGCGAGGCTGGCCGACCACGGGTAGAAGATGTCAGATATGATGCAGTCGGGGTGGTGATCTTTGGCAAGCTGAGCGAAGGGGGCCTCCAGCATGTTGATGGCTGTATAGAATTCAGGGGTGACGTCTGGGTTGGGGAAAGTGGTAAGGTTTTCATGGCCTTCGAGGACCCCGGATTCCGAGTAGGGGAAGGGAATGGCAAGGAGCTCGATTTGGCGGTGGCGAGAGCTGTTGGCGAGGTCTATGGTTGGTCGGATGAGGGGGATGTTTTCAGTGGTCGTGATGATGGTGGCCTTGGCTCCACGGTCGGCTAGGAGCCTAGCAAGGTCGATCATGGGAATCATGTGGCCTGGGGCAAGGAATGGCAAGAAGAAGATGTGGAGATCCATGGAGATCTAACTAGAGAAGGCAAGAGAAGAGATTTTCTTTTTTTCTTTTTTTTTTTTTTTTTTGTTGCAAGATTTTATCTAGGAAACAACTAGAAAGGAGGAAGGTGAATGGAGTGACGGGATGGGGAGCTAAGCAGTCAAAACATTACATGGATTATATATTCTTCCCACCCCTGTTTAGACTTGTGCCCTTTACGATCATTCAGAGAACAGAAATGGTAGGCCGGCGTCAAGGAATCTCTCCGGCATCCGGCGAGATGGCATATGGGGAAGTTTGGATTAGCTGTTAGCAAACTGCCAGACTGGCGTGGAAAAGCTGGGATGGTTGGTTTTACCTTCGCGGCATTTGTTCTCTCTTTCTAAGCAATGACGTCAGCTATCTTCTTTGTTTTTTCTAGGACAGACTGGAGGTTCCGCCGTATGATTGGATCAAAGACCTTGGCCTGGCTGGTTTCGTCGGTCCTTTTTTTAATATTTTATTTTTTATGAAGCAGAATACTCAAACATTTCGGGTACATCCAACAAAATATGAAAATAGAATATCAAATAAAGCGGTAGAAATAGCCGCCACCTCCGCTTGTTAGGCTTCTCTGGACTGCTCCATCACGATGGAAGCAATCCTGTCCGCCACAATGTTCACCGTCCGGTAAACATGTCTGACATCATGGGAGATGCTCTCCCTAACAATCCTCCAGATGTCACACATCAAAGGATGAGCTGCGATCATCTCGCCTAGTCCCGAATTCATCCCAACATTGTAGCGGAATCACGTTTGATGACTAAGTGATCCACTCCCAAGGCCAATCAAGCATAAGTGATGCTAGCTTAGGCCGTCCTCAACTTGACTTATTGAAATAGTGATGTCGAAAAGGTGAAACCTCACCGGCTACCACACATCCAAAAGTCTAGGTCTTAAATAATGAATCCAACTCCACCTCTATAACCAGCTTTAGCTCTACTGGCATCTAAGTTGACCTTGAAAAAATTAAAGAGTGAAAACTCCATGTGATGAAAACTAATCAGGGCACTATATAGGCAGAATAGGAGTCCTAAATATCTCTAATAGTCAAGGTCTCTCCATGCTACAAGAAAATAGGCCTTTACGGGTGTAAAAAAGTATCGTTAAAGCTAAGAAAAAAAATGAGGTGTACATACTTTCAGCGGCACTTTTATCAGATATTGACTCGATAATAATTATATCATTAATTAATCAGCAACATTTTTATATATGCTGTTAAAAAGCTCTTTTTGACAATAACTTTTTAAACATTTATCAGTATTCTAAATATATTGTAAATTTTTTTTTTATTTGTTACAAAAAGACGAACATACAATTCTAATATCTGGAAGCCCTTTCAGCGACCTAAAAATATGCCCCACCAAAAAAGATAAAAAAATATATAAAAATAGCATCACTTCCAAATTACTGTGAAAGTTAATTAATAACATTCAAAAATGCTGATAAAATATTGCACTAAATTTTTTTTAAGTATTTTTTAAATATTTATTAGTATTTCTAAAATACTTTAAATTTTTTTTATTAGAGATTAGAGAAGAGCTGCTTTTTATTTGCAAGATTTTAATTAGGATACAGTTAGCAAGTAGAGAAGGTGAATGGAGGGACGGGATGGGGAGCTAAACAGTCGAAGCATATGTGAAAAGATTACATGGATTATGCATTCTTCCTACAGTGTTTGGACTTGTGCCCTCTACGATCATTTAGAGAACATAAATGGTAGGCTGGCGTCAACGAAATCTTTCCGGCATCCGGCAAGAGCCGCAAGAAGGCACATAGCGAATTTTGGACTACGTGCAG
>NC_025994.2:109320318-109424270 GCF_000442705.2 Elaeis guineensis
TCTAACGTTTCCAAACCGAGGTCCGGAAAGCAACCGTCTTCCCTCCTATATACAAAAACTCTTATCTCAGCACTCTTCATAAAACCTTTGGCCAACTAACAACAGCGCAATCCTCATCAAGAAATCATTTTATATTCGAAGGGCGCAAGCAACGTTCCATATATCTAAGAAGGCAGTAGGATATTCGGTAAGCATATCCAATGTTCTCCCGCTTGCTCCGGCGTTAGTTCCGATGGGGCACCACCTGTCTTCGCCCTTCTTTGTGGCCACCTGGATACCATCCTTCTCTTCTTTGATTTATATAAACAGAACTAGAACATTCAACATTAATCAAGTCCATCCCTCCTGGAATAGAGATTGAGAGAGCGAAAATGTCCTATGAGAACTATGATCCTTGCTTCCCGGACCAGCCGGTTGTGGACCGTTACCTCCCCTTATGGGCTAAACAACCTAGTTTCCGGTACAAGCCCGCCTTTGTGTGGGCAGAGGACTCTCCCAGGGGCATGGCATGGGCCTCCATCACCTACACGGAGCTCAGCTCCTCTGTGGAAGACATCGCCTCCCGGCTCCTCCACCCTCTCCAGAGAGGTGACACCCTCCTTATCCTCTGTTCTCCTGGTCTCCAACTTGTAAAGCTCCTCTTCGCCGCTCAACGTGCCGGCCTCGTTGCTATCCCTATCATCCCTCCAGATCCTTCTTCCTTCTCCCCAGCCAAACAAGGCCCCGCCCATCACCACCTCCTAAGGGCCCTTTCCCAGGCCAACCCAAAGGCTGCCATAGCCCATTCATCCTACATCTCTGCCGTGACCAGATCTATTTCGCCGTCGACTTCCGATCGGCTTGCTCGCCTACTTCACAAACTCCAGTGGATCCCTGTCGACGATTTGGAGGATGAGAACCAAAACTCTTGTTGCCCGAATTCAGACACTTCAGAGTATTTGGGCTGTGGGCCGACTGACACTTACCTCATCCAGTACACTTCTGGTGCAACTGGAATACCGAAGCCGGTGCTCGTGACTGCTGGTGCCGCAGCTCATAATGTGAGGGTGGCGAGGAAGGCCTACGACCTCCAGCCGAGCAGCGTCATTGTGTCGTGGCTGCCACAGTATCATGACTGTGGCCTAATGTTCCTCCTGCTAACTGTTGTCTCAGGTGCCACCTGCGTGCTCACCTCACCGGGGGCCTTCTTGCACCGGCCTCGCCTCTGGCTTGAGCTCATCACCGAGTTCAAGGCCACTTGCACCCCAGTTCCTTCCTTCACCTTGCCGCTAGTGGTAAAAAGAGGAGGTATCGACCAAGGGACACTACGTCTGAAGCTGGGGAGCATGAGGAACCTAATCCTGATCAATGAGCCTATCTACAAATCTTCAGTCGATGAATTTGTTGATGAATTCGCTCGTGTGGGGCTCAACCCATCGTCGATCTCTCCATCCTATGGCCTGGCAGAGAACGGCACCTTTGTCTCCACCGCATGGCAATGCCAAGGGGAAGAAGGGTGTCGCTACCCAAATATGCCGTCCTACAACAAGCTTTTGCCTTCCGCGAGGCTCTCATCGCCTTCCTCCTCGTCATCATATGAAGAAGAGGAGATGGATATAATCGTGGTGAACCAAGAAACCTGCGAGCCAGTGGAGGACGGGGTGGAGGGAGAGATATGGGTCTCTTCTCCAAGCAACGCAGCGGGGTACCTCGGACACCCATCCTTAACTCATGAAGTGTTTCATGGGAGGCTCCCAGGGAGGGCTGGCAAATGTTATGTCAGGACCGGAGATCGGGGGATCGTCAAGGGAGATGAGAGGTATCTTTACGTAGTTGGTCGGACTGTTGACGTGATAAGAATGCATGATGGCCGGAATTCAGTACATGCACACTATATCGAGACTGCGGTGCATAACAGCAGTCCCAAGTATCTGAGAGGAGGGTGTGTTGCTGCATTTGAAATGGCATCGCCGATGCCGAGCAAGAGAATGGTCGTCGCGGTAGTCGCAGAGTTGCAGACGAAAGAAGAGGGAGGGAGAGTTGGTACTTATAGAAGGATAGGTGAGGCGATAAGAGAGGGTGTGCTGAAGGAAGAGGGGGTCCGGGTTGGGTGGGTGGTGTTGGTGGAGAGTGGGAGTGTTCCGAAGACAACTTCGGGGAAGCTAAGGAGGTGGTTGGCGAAGAACAAGCTGTTGGAGGGGAGATTTCCAGTAGTCTGCGAGGTCTGCTTCGAGGAGTACTCGTCGGCCGTTGAGGAGAGAGGGGAGAAGGATGGAGTGGGGAGTGGTGAGGTGGGAGAGGGAATGAGAGATGCGGTACTGGTTCGGGCTCTAGGAACTGCTGGTCGCCGGTTCTCTTTGATTTCGTTTTTGTGAAGTATAATATAGAGACTTGTGTAGGGATCTGAGGTCATGAGCTGTAGTAAGGTTAATTGCTTCCCTTTTGTGTCATTATAAAATGCAACAACGTGTTTTTTTTTTTCCTGAAGAAAAGATTGAAACAATGTGTCAAGCAGCATTTCATGATTTGCCATGATTGTCGCAAAGGCGTTAGCTTCGTGGTGATATCTCTTTAGTTTTATCAGAGAGCAGAGGTTGAATTCTCCTATCTCAGGTTTAAAGGCGAGCCTCTAGCTTGTACGTAGCTCAAAATTGCCTTCGATCTGGCTTCATCTCTTTTCTGTTTTTGTTAAAAAAAATGCAGCTATTGTCGTATAAAATAATTGTATCATTCTGCTGTAGTATGTGGCCAAGGTTTGAGATGCAAACAATGTTTTCTCGTTGTAACTCGTCTGTAGCGGTTGGTTCCATGGAAGCATGGCATCTAATTTCGGCAAAGATGAATGAATGAAATGCAACTTATTTTTCTACCAGTGTTTAAAAATTTATGTGTTATCATGATTCGCTAGATTGACCGCTCCTTGGTCTTTGAAACTTATGAAACAACTATATATTTGCTAATTAAACTTTTAAATTTTTTGAGTAGTTTCTCTCTTTTCTTTTTTCTAAAAAATAATGAGTAGAAGGAAATAAAGTTTTTCCACTGAAGTTGGAAATGATGTACATTTAAACACCTTATTTTTATTTATTTGTTTATTTATTTTTCAGTGTACAACTATTTTTCTGAAGAATGAGGTAAGACAGAAAAAAAATCATCCAAAATGGAGAGAATAAAGCATCAAGTTAAAACAAAGAGAACATGACCACTCCACAGAGAGCTTCAAAAATACAATCTCGCACCAAAGAAAACGCCACTTGGACAGCTCTGCAAATAATAGGTAGGACATGCCCTCACAATCATCATTTAGTGGTTGGTTACCTGGATATCACGGTATTACCACTTCCCTGCAATCTTAGTTTTTGAAGCTGAAGTTTGGAAGCCTTAATTTGGTAGGGTTACAGTGCAGGAATGAAGGCTAAGCTTACAGTGACATAGCCTAACATGAATGTAGAAAATAAAATGAGCGGGTCACATTTTTGGGGCTAGGTTTAGCTGGTCGTATTTAGCATTTTAAATATATTCAGACAAAACCCAGACCGTTGGACACATCCCCAGAAGTGAATTTCCTGCGATCTATTCCATTTTGCGATCAATGTTGGGTCTACCCTGTATGGCGATAAGAGATTCTCTTACCAAGTGGCAGGAATTGGTCAGATGAAAGATTTTCATAAGCCGAAAAGATTGAGAAGACTTTTTCCTTCAATATTGTAGAACCAAGAGCCCCTTTGAATTGCACTTGACCCAAAAATATGCAGCCAAAAAAAATTGGCCATCTTTAGTAATTCTTTTACCTGCAGCTAAGTTGCAGACTGTTTCCATTCAACAATCACTTAGGCTATCATTAATTTGCGGTTTATAAGTTTAAATGGTGTCGATATCCCCAAATATCTAAGACTCAACCTTGCTATAAAGCAGGAAAAAAAAATAATATACAAGTCCATAGACCAATAACCCTACACTGTTCTCATGCCATTCTAGGGAGAAATTCTCGGCAAAGGTCTCAATCCCAGGGGCACTTCCATAGGATTCCCTGACGAGAATGGACTAGAGAAACAAGGAAAAGGGTTCAGAAACCAAGGGAAAAGGACCACTAAGGCAGCCGTGGTACCTTCTGCTGTATAACATGCATAGTTTAATTTCCTGCTCTCAAAAAAAAAACATGCATAGTTTTCCGCAAGGTCTCCCCCACAAATCCTTTGCTGCAGCCAGGGGTCGCCCCACTTGTCTCACATGCCACCCCCACAACGGGAGGGTGGGCCGGACACTGACCTCCTCTTTGGATCCCTCTCAGCGAGCTCAAAGAAGAGAATGGGGCCTCACTAGCTCCCATCCTAATTACTTCAATTCCTCGATCGACACACAAACCGGGCAACTTTCCGTGTTTGCTGAGGAGGGGACAGACTTTGTGCTGTTTGAGTGGAAGCCGATTGAGCCTAGCTAGTGTTTTTAGTGTTACCAGTGAAACAAAAGAGGCGGATGGTATGATGATATGTCTAACCACATTGTTGTCTGTGGAATTAATTTAGTTGCAGAATGATGGGTCATGTGATGTGGTTTTCACCTAATGCGATGGTAGCCAAGCATGTAATATTGTCACGTCAGGCGATGACAAACTTATTCCAGTAATTTGGCTTTGGGTAGCATGGTTTTGGTTCGGTTCCAAATGAAGTTTAGGAGGTCAAAACTTAGAACAATTAATTAGTGAATCATGCATAAGAACTTGGCATGTTCTTATGCATGATTGGGTCTAATTCTTGCAAGTTCAGGCATGGTATGGATGCAGATATGAGGTGCGTCCATCTCAGCTCCTGAGAGCATTCAGCATGACATGGATTAAAGATGGTGCATCCCTTTTGGTCCTCGTACTCCTTTATCTTGTTGCTATGATACGTGGGAACATTTCTGGCACCTTCTACTTATTTGACCTCTGTTATGTGTTCCCATTCGGTATGTGACATTTAAGTTGGTTCGGATTATATCTTTCATGCGAAATAAGAAACGGCATCTTCTGCGGTACTCAAAAAGTAACGTGAGATGCTGTGCATATTTTGAAACGTCCATAAAAAAATAGATGATTATATGATATTTATCTAAACTGTTCAAATATCTTTAGAATTTATTCATTCATATTTTTTTAGTATTTTAATGCATGCGCGTAAATACACATGCCCATCTTTTGATGGACATCTCCGAAATATACACAGCACCTTGCGGTACTTTTTAAGTACCGTAGAGGATCCGTTCCGATGAAAAAATGATTGTTTTTTTTTTTTGCAATATTGACCATTAATTGGATCACCCATTGCATAAATCTCAACCCAAACTTGAAGTGGCTATTGAGTTATCCAAATGTCGATTCGCATCAAGGAAGGTGAATCTTTTTTTTCATGCGAAATATACAGCCCTTGTCCCATTCAAGTGGTGGTATATCAAATTAGTGATGAACCTGTGATTTGGTCTCCTAGTTGTTTCTGGTGAGCCACCTCTATATGCGTGGGATCAATTAATGCATGTCTACAAAACAATAGGATTCATTAATTTATCGATGGAATGTCATGAGGATTCTTCTTGACTCAGAATGCATTCAGTTCATGGAAAGAAAAGGAAACGCAAACGAGTTGCATCCCTAAAAAAGTCCTCGTGAACCCTTTCATTTGTATTGGATTCTCTTTATAGGGTTGCACAATAATGACAAAATATCAGAAAAAAACAAATTGAGAATATATATATATATATATATGGTGTTAAAAATCTTCTGGAATATGATTGATTCTGTACAATGGCCTCTACATCAACTTGGATCAGCATGCATCTCACCAATCCGAGAAAAAAAATCTTGATGCACAATATATGGTCCATATTAATTGAACTCATGTTACGTAACCATCAAAACGTCCGATTTGAACAGTAGAGCTTACACATCTCGTGTCAGAGCCATGAAATAATTATGATTATTTATTGCAGCTTGTCATTGGTAGGCAGCTCCAGTTAATTCTACACTACAAGGAGGCAGGATCATCAGCCAGGTAGCTAGCCAAAGTAAATACTCTGAGGACCATTTTGTACTCACCAGTAAATCCTTGACCAACGTTTGTCACAACCTTGAAACGTGAAGCCTTCCACAGTCCCCACAGGAATATCCTTTAGGTGGCACCCAAGCGACCATGGACCGCTCAATGAATCAGCAAAAACCACCCATGCAAGTGTCTCTAGTAGACAGATAAGAAAGCCATTAATGGTAAAAACAGTCTTCCTTCAGCTGTAAAGGATCAGATCAGCATTTGATGGTGAACTACTTAAGCTGGGGAGAGAAGCCAAAAACCATGCCAATGGGTTCTGCGTCTCACCTGCTGGCATGGAGCAGGCTTTACAGTAGCTTTTCCATTCTGAGCCGAGGCCGGACAGGACGGTCCGCTGCCAAAACTCCGATGTTGCTCTTGGTTAAGGTTAGCACCTTAGCACGCGTTGCCCTATACCATCAACTTTTTGACACCAAAGCCTGCGACCCTTTTATTTTCTGTGTGGGACGGGGGCCTTTAAGACCTTCAGATTCCATCGACACATGGCTTCCAGCTTGCCGGGCCAACATCTTTGTGGAGCACCTGGCCTGCAGTGCTACGTACGTGTGCGCGTGGCTGCCTACGCATCACAGAATCTCTGCTCGTGTCGTTGTGTCAGCGACCGTGGGCTCAGCACATTATAAAGCCTTCTAAATCCTTTGTTCTTCTTCTTCCCTCTCTCTCTCTCTCTCTCTCGGATTCTCGGAGCCCGGTTGGAGCTCGTCCATGCATCCGACTTTGCCGGGGCAAAAACAAATGGTTCATTTGATACATAACTCCATGTGATAAGGCATAGATTTACTCAATTAATTGGTTAAGCTATTGATGCGTCTACGTGTCAAGGGTCGTCGAAGTCTGCCATCTCAAATCCCACGAAGTATTGTCCACTCTGGCTAGGTCCGGACGAGAAGCGTGTCCCGTGGTCCCCACCGAGGGTTATCCCTGGGGCCCCTAGACCCCACCGGAGGTTATTCTGCCCCGGCCTAGCGTCACGCAGACGGCCTCACAGTTTTGTCCTTTCGCCCCCCAAAAAGAAAAAAGATGCCTCGTGAGGGAAGGCATGCTCGTATCCCACTTAAGCACATGCACACACCAGAGTTGCCCGATATGGGACTATTAAGGGGGTCCCTCCACGGCCTGCCCACAACATAGCCCCCCACTCTGGAGGGTGCATATGTCGTAGGCAGGGGGCGGGTGCCCCTACTTGGCGCCCCTATCTGGCACGCCACTGATGCGTCCACGTGTCAAGGGTCGTCGAAGTCTGTCGCCTCGGACCCTATGAAGTATTGTCCGCTCTGGCTAGGTCCGGACGGGGAGCGTGCCCCGTGGTCCCCACCGGGGATTGTCCCTGAGGCCCCTGGGCCCCACCGGGGGTTATTCCATCCCGGCCCAGCGTCACGCAGACGGCCTCACAGTTTTGTCCTTTCGTCCTTCGGAAAGAAAAAAGGTGCCTCGTGAGAGAAGGCGTGCTCGTATCCCACTTAAGCACATGCACATACCAGAGTTGTTCGATATGGGACTATTAAGGGAGTCCCCCCATGGTCTGCCCACAACAGCTATCAGATGTCAATGTTAGTGATCTAGATTATAATCCCATGTAAATGTTAATTTATTACGCATTTTGTCCAAGTGAACTTAAATTTTGCTATAATAGACAAATCATTTGAATTTTAGAGAATATGTAAGTTCTACCATGCATGAACTTCATATAAGGAGAATTTTTTTCTCCGTAGAACCTAGTGATCATGTTGGGTTCCTTTTTTTATAGAAAGTTAGTATGGCTGAAATCTATCATGGAGGGATCTTTTTAGGATTATTACCGACATCAATTGAGCATATAAGGGACAAATTTAGGGAGATTAAACAATGGGGACATATGGCCTCTTTTATATATTGTTACAATTTGCTATAGTTTTATCAGAAAATCAACATGCAAAATGATACTTATAATTTGTTGAAGATGCCAGCTGATTGAATTGATAATTAATTCCTCTTGGTGCTGATGCAAGAGATATCGATTCATGTCCTACTTCACTACAATTCATGATCTCAATGAATTATTAATGAGCATTGGCTACCTTCTTCTTGTTAGAAAATCAGATAGAATGCATGCATAGATTTCAAAAATCTTTTGAATAGCAGCAGAAAGGAATTGGATTAAACTCTTTAACCCCATATGCATTAGATCATATCTAATCCTATCCGAGTCCAGAAATAAAGACATGCATATAATCTGAAAATAAAATAAAAGATGAGATCGAATCTCTATACTTTTGTGTGGGTTGAAATTCACCGCTATCGATGATCTTAGATCCGAAGGTCCTTGAGCCACACACATATCCGACTTCTACAGGTATCCACTGGGATCAATCTTGAATCTTTCTTCTCATGGTAGATCTTTCTTCTCTAAGTAAGATTTTGACCTCTTTGAATCTTGATCAACTGTTGATCTTGACTGCAACTTTAACCCTTGAACTGCAATCTTTTTCTCCTTGTTTTTTGCTGTAGAAAAAAACCTTCTCAACTCAGACGTGTGGAAGATGGACGCCCAACACTTGGGCATGGGAAAAAGAAGAGGGAGAGAGGGTGAGATATGGAGATGTAGGGAAAAGAGTTTAGAATTCTCAAAATTCAATCTTCTGGAATCCTAGGAGGTCATCTCCTTAAATAGACCTTTCTTGATTCCAAATCGTTATCCAATCAGACTAAAAAGGTTAGATCTTATCTCATAAGTTCTCTTACCTTTTAATCTGATTTTCTTTTCAAAAAAATCAAACCAAATTAAAAAAAGCTATCTCTTCTTTTAGCAAGTAGATGTGGTGCTTCAGTCAGATAAGACAGATTGAGTGGGTGCCTCTCATAAAAAAAGATAGGTAATTGAGGCGTCAATACTTGACGCCCCCTTAGGATTTTCATGCAAGAGAGAAGAGGCGTGGTCCCTCTTTCTTTCTTCTTCCACACCAATGCAAGAGAGGGGGTGGGCCCCTCTCTCTTCCTCACGCCAATCCAAGGTTGGCACCCCTTGGACTTTTCAAAAGAGAGGCATGGCGCTGTCTCTTCTTTCCTATAGTTTTACACACAATAATAGAAAATAAATTAGAAGATAATTTAGCCAACTCATTGACTTAATCCAATCATCTTGGGCTCATAATTAGGCGCTCAGCTAAACTCAAATGAATTCAGGTTATGTTCAAGGTCATGGACTTGATCCAATCGAAGTCCAGAGAAGAATTAGGTTTAACTATGTGCTAGTATGGTTCTCTTAAACCCAATAGGATTTCAATAAATCCTAACCCAATTAGAACTTCACAAGTCTAATTAGTAAATTCAAGATTAAATCTCTTAATGTATGATCCCATAGGTTCCATTCTATCTGGTAGTGAGATATATTATGATTTCCATCACAATATCATCGAAACTCTTTTCAATGGGTTGGAATAATTTCAATTCTATCCTTCGAGGGTCATCAATCATCAAGACGACATCCGATGAGTCCCATAATCCACTAGTGACATCTAGCAGTATGTAGTGGCAACCCAATAGCATGAAAGTGTGAACTCCTAGATGCAGTTATCGTATGATTCAGTCCATCCATTATGAGTCCTGATTTGATGGAGGTTATGGAGAACTACTCAGATCCCATCGTCAGTCATATGTAAGATTGGCTTGACTTGAGTTTATTTGTGAGTTCCGTGAAAACTCTTTTTTAGTATTCACACTTATTTTGACCAAAGACTTTCTGAACTCAATCTCGCAAATCGCATAGGACTTCTCTTTTTCTATCAAGATTGATAGGTTCCATTTAGGTTCATCCTACTCCAAATAGTGAACTTGAATCTACTGTAGCCAACATACACAGCAAGTGCCCGAATGACTAGAGATCAAGAAAACGTACAGTTAAAACCAGTGGCCTTGCTGCAAATAGCCGATGACACCACAGGTCAAAGGTCCACTCACACCACTGCAGCATCGAGATAATCATTGATAAGTGAGTAGAGATCTAAGTAGTTTTTCATGTTGGTTACGCTCAGTACAAAGTTGTTTCTTAATAACCACCTGCACTCTCACTTCAGTGTCTCTACACCGCAGATTCGAGGCTTATCTGCTCAAAAAAGAGGTGATTCATGCACCGATCTCAAATTGATTGATTACTGTCCCCATGATGATCCTTCGATCGGAAGTATTTAGAAACTAATCCCTAATTAATGCATGTCTCAAATTCTCAACACCTTGAGAATATACAAAAATTATTTTTGTTAATTTTTAAGACAAATTATGGACATATAAACATGATTGAAATAAAAATTATCTTTTATTAATAATAAAAAATTTACAAGTATAAAGTTTTATCCTGAAATTACAAAATATATCAGCCAACAATTAACTTTTAGGGTACATATCTAACAGACTTTCACTTGATCTAAAGTCAGTTGGCCATGTACCTAAGATCCATCTTCTTAAGGTGAACTTTGATCTTCTGTTGGCTGAGAGGCTTGATCAGTGGGTCCACCACATTCTGCGTAGAGTCAACTCTCTACACCTCGATGAATTTTTTCTCGAGGTATTCACGTATGATGTAGAATCGTCGTTCTATATGCTTGGATTTCTGATGAGACTTGGGCTCTATAGCGAGGGCTATGGCATCGTTGTTGTCACGATGCAGTGCAATGGCATCCGATGACATCACACTCAGCTCCGCAATGAACTTTTTGAACCAAAATTTTTTCTTAGCAGTTTCAAAGGCGGCGATGTACTCGACTTTCATAGTCGAATTTGTAATGACCGATTGTTTGAAATTCTTCTAGTTAATCGATCCTCCATTGTATAGAAAAGTACTCCCTGATGTAGACTTTCTATCATCGATATCAGACATGAAGTCCGAATTGGTGTATCCTTCCACTGTCAGCTCCGATGCTCCGTCAAAGATTAAGAACAAATCTTTAGTTCTTTTTAAGTATTTAAAGATGTTCTTCACAGCAATCCAATATTTTTCACCTATATTTGTCTGATATTTGCTCATAACACTCACAGCAAAGGCTATATCAGGTCGTGTACATAACATGACATACATGAAGCTCCCTATTATCGAGGCATAAGAGATCTTATTTATGCACTGGATGTCCTTAGATGTATTAGGATATATCTTCTTGGAGAGATGAATGCCATGCCTAAAGAAAAGAGATCCCTCTTGGAGTTTTCCATGCTGAACTTCTTCAGCATCTCCTCTATGTACATACGCCATGAAAGTCCTATCACACTATAAGAAAAGTAAGTTTTTACGATGAATTTATTTACGACAAAAATATTTTCATCACAAATAAGTATATTAACGATGAAAAATAAATTTTATCACTAATAATTAAATATTTACGATGTAAATAATTTTTTAACGTAAATAGCTCCATATTTATGATGAAAAAAATTATTGTAAATATAAATTTTTTATGATAAAAATAATTATCATAAATAATAAAATATTTATTTTAATTTAATATTTTTAAATATTCATGATGAATATATTTTTATCATAAATAATCTTAGTATGTGTGATGAATATTAATTTTTTATCATAAATATTAATTATTTATAATAAAAAATTTTCATCATGAATATTTGAAGGAAAATAAAAGATTTTAAAAATTTAAAAATTACAGAATATTTATGATGAAAATATTACATTGCAAATATGAGAGTATTGACGATGAAAATCTTATTTTCGTTACAACTACTGAATTATTTATGATGAATTTTTTTTATCGCTAATATATGAAAAAATTCAAACATATTAAAAATTCAAAAATCATAGATTATTAGCGACTAAAATATTACATCGCAAATATGAGAGTATTGACGATGAAAAAAATATTTTCATTGCAACTAGTAAATTATTTACGATAAAAATTATTCATCGCTAATATGTAAAAAAATTTAAATATATTAAAAATTTAAAAATCATAGATTATTAGTAACTAAAATATTACGTCATAAAAATATATTTATTTGTGATGAAATATCTTTTTTCATTGCCAATGCTCACCTATTTACGATAAAATTTTTTAGTCATAAATAATTATCAAACAAAAAACTAAAATAAATTACAAACTATTTGCGACAAAAGCATATTCATCACTAATAGTTCAATTATTAGCAACGAAAAAATATTTTTCATTGTCAATAAGCATGGTTTAAAAATTTAAAAATAAAAGATAATTTATGATGAAAATTATTTATCATAAATAATGAACTATTTATGATGATAAATTATTTTATGGTCATAAATCGTCAATTATTTACGACATAAATTTTTCATCGCTAATATTTAAAAAATAAAAAAATTTAAATTTTAAAAAACTAAACTCTTAGCGACGGATATGTAGCTTTCCATCGTTAAAAAGTTTTTTAACAATAAAAAATTTCATCGCTAATATTTTAAAAACTTTGAAAATTTAAAAAAAATTTTATATTGAAGGATATATATTATTATAATAAATTTTTTTATATTTATAAAAAATTATAAGATAGTTTTAAAAAATAATATGTGCAAAATAAAGTTACGTAGAATATTAAGATATGTGTATATAAAAGGAATGGGTGTCTGCATTATTATATATATATATACATCATGGTAAATCTAAGTTTGTCTCAGACCCACAGATGGCAGTATGCAGGAGGAGTACACTCATTGGTTGGCAATTAAATTTTGATTCTTTTATGTATTTTGCTACAGTATTGTTCAATTATCCTCTATACTTTTTGTCCTCTTTAAGTATCTATGTAGAGTACGTTGTATACAAGCAAATGGTATTGAACATGTTAACGGGATGCATAAGGTCTCGTTGGCTAAGTTTTCTATGCTTTTTCCATGATAGCCCATTGGGTACTAGAGTTCATGCTTCCTGCATGATCCAATTTACATTCGGTCGGAACTGTTACTCCTTTTTCTTTAGTAAAATCACTTTGAACCTAAAATCAATTTGAAAAAGATGTGTGTATATATATACATATATACATATACATATACACATATATATATACATACATATATACACACACACATATATACATATATTATTGTATTATTGTGGCTAAGAGATGAATAAAAAATGAATGAAAAAAAATAATATAGGGAACAAAACTTGATCAGAAGAAATTCTGTTTTAAATAAAAAATTATTTTTTATTAATTATTAGCGATGAAAAAAAATTTCATCGCTAATTATGTAATTAGCGATGAAATTATATATTTTCATTGTAAATAATATTTTTTCGGAGGGTAAATTTTTCTAGCAAAATTTTTTTTGACGAAAACTATTAGTGACGAATAAATTTTCCATCGCTAATAATCTTATTAGCGACGAAAATTTTTGTTTTGTCGCAAATATTTTTTTTGTTAACATTATTTACGATGAAAATTTATTATTAGCGACTAAAAGTTACGTCGCTAATACCCCGCATCCCATTAACTCCCATTAGAAATCTATTTTTCTTCCTCGTTCCCCCCCGATGGTAGTTCGGCTTCTTCTCCTCCTCCCATGAGCTTCCTCATTCCCCCTACAGCAGTCCGACTTCTTCTCCCCCTCCGACGAGTTTCCTCCCCCCTCGACATCTCGCATGCCGTGCCTCCAGTTTCCTCCACCGCCGCCGTCGAGATGAGTCGACTTCTTCTTTTTATTTTGGGTGGGTTCGGGCCGGGGATGGGGATGGGGAACGGCCTGGGGCTAGCGTGCCGGGGACGGCATGCCTGGGTCGGGACGGTGGGCCGCGACCACATGGGGCCTGTGGGCCGTGGCCACGTTGGGCCTGCGTGTCGGCCTGCGGGCCGGGTCGGCGATGGTGGGCCGGGGAGGGGCCGGGGTCGGCGACGTTGACTCTTCATTTTTTTTTGGGTGGGTTCGGGCCGGGGACGGGGATGGGGAACGGCATAGGGCCGGCATGCCGGGGCTGGCAAGCCGGGGTTGGCGGGCCGCGGCCACATGGGGGCTGCGTGCCGGGCCGATGACGGCGAGTCGGGGAGGGTCCGGGGTCGGGGCCGGCGATGGTGGGTCGGGGAGGGGCCGAGGCCGACGAGCCGGAGCCAGAGCCGATGACGGTGAGCCGGGATGGGGTCGGGTCGCAGTTGTGCCAGGGCCAGCGGGTCGGGCCGGTGACGGCGGGTCGGGAAGGGGCCGGGGATGGGGCTAGGGCCGACGAGCCAGAGCCAGAGCTGGCAACGGCGAGCCGAGGCACAACTATCCTGGGGACGGTGGGTAGGGTATGCGTGGCCTGCGGGCTGTGAGGCCTGCAGGCCGGGCATGCGTGGGTTGGGGTGTGTCGGGCCTGGGTTGGGGTGGGTCAAACCTGGATGGGGTCGATCGGGCTGGGTCCGATCGGGCTAGCGCGGGTTGGGTGGAGCCGGGTCGGGTCGGGCTAGGGCCAGGGTCGGCAGAGCTGGGGCGGGGCGGGTTGGGCTGGGGCTGGTTGGGTGAAGCCGGGTCGGGTTGGGTCGGGCTGGGGTGGGTCGGGCCGGGATGGGGTGGGTCGGGGCTGGTAGGGTCTGAGCTGGGTCGGTTTCGATTCGGACCGGGATGGGATGGGTCGAGCTGGGTTGGGTCGGGCTGGGGCGAGTCGGGTGGAGCCGGGTCGAGTGGAGCTGGGGCTGGTCGGGTCGAGTCAGGTCAGGTCCGATCCGCATTGGGCTGGGCTTGGGTAGGTGGGGTCGGGATGGGGTGGGTCAGGTCAGGTCTTTATGAGGATGAAATATGATACTAAAATTATTATAATTATTGCATATTATTTTTTTAGTGTTACTGTTGAAGTTAGTTAATTATTTGACAAATTATTTTTTCACTAACACAATGCATATTGCTGTTACTTGTTACAATTAAATTGTTTTATGTGCTGTTTTATATGCTGTTGAAATTAAAAATAAAAAAAATATTTTTATTTTAGAAAAAATTCTATTGAAATTTTTGATCAAGAAATTTCAATACGAAGTTATTTCTTTTTGATAAATTAGAAATCCATCTTTGAATGCATGTTCAAAGATGGTACTTAAATTGCATTGAGCCGTAGATTCTCGTTCAAGTTTTGATCTTCATCGAGATCGAAACTTAGATGTCCCATATTCGAGCTTTTTAGAAAAGTAATAATATTATTATTGTTAATAGTTGATATTTCATTCCATTATGTGGTGTTCAGTAGTTATCTTTCAAATGTTCTCCGGGTATATGGTGGATAGGGTGCGTGGGCACCATATCCACATCATATACTTGGAGAACCATGGGGAGATGCTGTCAAAATTTTTCATAAAAATGAGATGAAATATCTACTAATAACAATAATGAGATTATTACTTTTCTGAAAGGGATGGGGCCATATCTGTTAGTAATGATTTGAAAAGGATAGGATCATGTATTTTTACTTTATAAAGAGATAGGGCCACACATTTTCTGTGTTAATATTCAATCTGCATGTCTTTTTTAATATGTATTATTTTGCATGTTCAATTTGCATATCTGAATTCGGATCGAGATTTTGGCTCGAATTTGGAATGTGATTCAGTCCGAAATTCGAATCGAGATCCTGAATACCATAGAACTTTTTTTGGTTGTTAATAATTTTATGTTTATTATTAGATGAATATCAACAAAAGTTAGATGAATGCTAGAGGTATTTTTTTGTCTGAATATCGAAAAGGAGTTCGAGATTTTATTGACTTTGCACGGCATAAGGCTGACAGTGCTAGTCGGATAAAGTGTCCATATAAGAGATGTGTCAATATGGTATATCGTCACATAACACTTGTTGAGGAGCATTTGCTACAATATGATTTGGATAAGAAGTATATTTGTTGGATATGGCATGGGGAGGATGATCTGAATGAGGTGGTGCACGACGATAATGATACTGAAGATGATAGTGATGCTGTTGGACCTGTCGAACATAGTGATATAGAAAAATTATTAGATGATTTACATCAAGGTACTTGTTCGAATGTACGCATGAATATTGCTGCATCTGAAAGCAATTCTGATCAAGAACATAATATCCATCTTGAGGTAGAAGGGACCTCTGAACAATTTGCAAAGCTTGTAAGGGATGCACGAGAGCCACTTTATCCAAATTGTACAAAATTTTTTAAGTTAGAATTTTTGATAAAATTACTTCATATTAAAATCATGAACCGATGGAGTCAGAAGTTATTTGATCAAATTTTAACATTGATTAAAGTAGCTCTGTCCGATGGAGAGAGACTGCCGAAATCATATTCTGAAGAAAAAATATACATGCGAAAAATAGGACTTGGCTATACTTCTATACATGCCTGCAAAAATGACTGCATATTATTTTATAAGGATAATGAATAAGCAACTGAATGTTTGAATTACGGTGAGCCTATATACAAAATCGATAATAGAAAAAGGAAAGAAGATATCTCAAAAGATTTTGAGATATTTTTCATTGATTCCAAGACTTCAGAAGTTGTATATATCCACAAAGATAGTTGAAAAAATGAGATGGCATTATGAGCAGCGGATTTCAAAGAAAAACATACTTAGCCACTCGGTCGACTCTTTAGTGTGGAAAGACTTCGATGCAAAGCATCCGCACTTTGTGAGTGACCCACGCAATATCAGGCTTGGTCTAGCGATAGATGGATTTAATCTCTTTGGCAATATGAGTACCTCTTATAGTATGTGGCCTGTGATGCTAGTTGTATATAATGTGTCACCTTGGAAGTGCATGAAAGAATTATTTATTTTTATGTCACTGTTGATTCTGGATCTGAAAGTATCAGGTAATAAAATTGATGTATATCTACAACCTTTAATTGATGATCTGAAGGAGTTATAGAAAAATGGGGTACAAACATATGATTCTGTGAGTCGAAGTAATTTTAAGTTGCATGCTTCAATTTTATGGACCATAAATGATTTTTCAGCATATGAAAACTTATCTGAATGGAACATCAAAGGATATCTGGCATGTCCAATATGCAATAGGAATGCATCCTCCTTACATTTAAAGCATAGACGGAAAATATATTTCGTGGGTCATCGACGATTTCTTCCTGTAACCATTCTTGGAGGATTTGTTATAACCAATTCTTTGATGATAAATCCGATCGACGTCTGCCACCCAAGGAGTTAAGTAGAGTAAAAATTTTAGAATAACTTGAAGTCATTGAAAATCTTCGATTTAAAAAAATATCAGATACTCGCAAGCAAAAGCGTACTGAAGCTGAGCTGAATTGGATGAAGCGAAGCATCTTTTTTGAACTACCGTATTAGAAGTAGTTACTACTTCGTCATAATCTGGATGTAATACATATTGAAAAGAATATTTGTGATAATATCATCGGTACTGTATTGAATATTTCAGAAAAATAAAAAATGGTACAAAAGCTCATCTTGATTTGCAGAAAATAAGAATTTGATCGGAGTTGTATTTAGTTCATCGAGGTGAGAGATTTTTTGTGCCACCCGCATGTTATTCACTGTTTAGAGAGAAAAAGAAGAATTTCTATGGATGGTTTAAAATCATAAAATTTTTTGATACATACGCTTCAAACATGTCGCGGTGTGTTGGGAACAACGACGGTAATATCTCTGGTATAAAAAGTTATGACTCTCATGTGCTGATGCAACATTTGCTTCCTGTGGTCATGCGTGGCTATTTGGATGGTGATGTTCAAACTGCATTGATTGAGATGGAAGTATTCTTTCGAGAACTATGTTGCTGGAAATTGAAGATTAACTTACTTGAAAAATCAGAAAAGGATATCGTACTCATTCTTTGTAAGTTAGAAAAAATTTTTCTACTATTATTTTTTGATGTTAAGGTGCATCTGGCTGTCTATCTTCTAAAGAAAGTTCTTTTGGTCGGACCGGTACATTATCGATGGATGTATCCTATTGAAAGGTAAAGAAGTTATACGTATTTTATCATATCAATTATAAGACGTAAATATATTTTTAAAATTTAAATTTATTTTTATTTGTAGATTCTTGTGCACCTTAAAAAAGTATGTGCGCAATAAAGTAAGATCTGAAGGATCTATAGCGGAAGCATATGTAGCTACTGAGTATCTCATATTCTGCTCGATGTATCTTGATGATATCGAAACAAGATTTAATCATGCAGATCGTAATGCAGACTGTGAATGGGATGACAATGAGCTGACGTTGTCTATATTTAAACAAACGGTCCAACCTATTGGTGCAAGAAATTATGAATTTATGGACGTGAACGAGCTATCTAAGGCACATTTTTATGTTCTAAATAATTGTGAAGAAATTGAAGATTTTATTAAGTATCATCTTACGATACTGTTTAATGATCAAATTTTTTTTTTATCAATATAAAATTAAAAATTATAATTTCTTGCAGTGAGCATAAGAGTATACTATGTAGAAAGAATAATACGGATGCTGATGATCGACATAGAAAAAAAATTTGCAAAATGATTTGATGATCTTGTAAGTTGTATTTGTGATACGTTATTTATTTACTTTTAAATATTATTATTTCAACCGACATAATTTTTTATCTTATGATACAGATAAAATATAAGTATTTTAATAAAGAAGCGGGTGCAACCGATGAGTTGCACGATTTAACATATGGTCCCGATCGAAGGGTTAATCACTACATATCCTGTATTATTGAAAGAATGTGATTTCATATAAGAGAGCTTGAGATGCAACGACGGACCTAGTGGTATAATTATTATACTTTATATATAATAAAATTTGATTCTTTAATTTAGATCATACTAACGATTTATTTATTATTGTTTCAGGTCAGTCTCCATTGATGGTTAGGCGAGGACGAGGTTCATCGAAGAACTTCACTTTAGAGTGTTGGAGATGCGAGCACTCAGGACAGCATCTCCAGATCGAGATACCGACTCACTACACCGGACTTATTAGGAGATGGTGTGAGCCATGACAGATCGAGCTGTGCATCATGTGCCACAGTTATGCCCCTGTGATGCTCTTCGATTGGTGTTACGTTATCCTGGCTCAGAGAGAAATTTTTTACACTCACTTACAGGTAAAATAAATTATATTATGAATATTTAATTTGTATAGTATTCTTCTAATATTTGTTATTCGCAGGGTGTATTTGACATCGTCGATTTTGAGGATGATCGTGTGAGATGAGCGATCGACATCCATCTATTCTTGCATTTCAAAAATTATCGCCATCACATACATCAGCATTGGTACCAGGTGGTGCAGGCTCATGGGCAGGAGGCAGCGCGGCTGCAGCCCTATAACAGCATCACCTCGATGATTGGACTACCATATGCCGGCGTTACGAGGATCCGATATATCAGGTTACACATCTAAATTTTTTTTTAGACTTTAATGACTTAATATTTATTCTTAAATTAAATTTATTATCTACTAATTTTACTGCTAATTTTACAGAGATGATGTGCCTAAAATGCGGCAAACTGGACGAGACAGATCATACCGCATTGTGGAGGTTCGAGATCGTTTGCTCGTCACATGGAGCACATGGTAGGTATTTTTTTAATTTTTAATTAAGATATTTTTTTAATTATTTAAATTTTTTTTAATTAATTCTCAAATTACAGAGAGATACTGAGAGTGGCGAGCTTCTTGATAGGATCGATATCTACCAGCGGATCCACCAGCGATGGTTGGGGGAGTGGACGATGGGGAGCTAGGAGCTCTTTGTAAATTTTTTTAATTATTTTTTCATTCATAATTTGATTTTTATTAAAAAATTAAAATAATTTTAATTTTTATTTTTAGGATCCTATGATCGATATGAGATCTCAGCCTACTCCTGAGGGCTCAATCGAACCCACAAATGATGAGATCTGTGATCGGGTATTCGGTACGAGATCCTATTATGTTAGGGATCTAGGACATGGGATCACTGCTCCCTCATCCTTACGATCATCTAGGGCTAAGATCCATTCTGCATGCTAGGCTCAGTTGATGGAGGTGCAAAGGCAGGCTGTCGAGGATCGATAACGAGCTAAGGAGTTGGCTGTACGCATCGATGACTATTAGCACTTTCAGATCTAGATGATGGAGCAGATGACGTAGATGGAGCAGATGATATAGTTGATGAGACAGCAGTAGGCCGATTCGAGCTCCATCGTTGGTCCGAGCTCCTTCGAGCACTCCCCGTCCCCAGCTCATTCTCCAGATGTCGATATTTGATGGCTTATTGATATATTTTTTTTTATTTTAAATATTTTATAATTTTAATTTAATATAATAAAATAATAAAATTTATTTATCATTTTATTATGTAAATTTTTTATTTTTATTTTTTTAATTTATAAAAAATATTATACATATAAATTTAAAATATATATTCATAATTTTTTTTAAAAAAATATAACTAAATTATTAGCGACAGAATTATTTTCAATGAAATATTCATCACCAAAAATATTTTACTAACACAACTTAATTTATCAATAAATATATAATTAACAGTGATGAATATTTTTTTATCGAAAATAATTATTAGCGACGTAAATTTTCATCAAAAATTACCTTATTTGCGATGAAAGTTTTCATCGCTAATATTATTTAATTTTATTTATTTTTTATTAAATTAAAAGTGATGAATTATTTTCATTGTAAAAAATATTTTTTGTGATGTAAATTTTTCATCGCTAAAACTTTTAAAAATAATAGCGATAAAAATAATTTCATCGTTATTAATTTTTTATTTATCATCGATGATTTTTTTCATCGTAAATAATTTTTTTTAAATTAAATTTTTTTATCTATTTTTTTTAATGACGAAAAGTATTCGTCACAAATATATTTTATTAGCGATGAAATATTTTTTTATCGTAAAATATTATCAACGATGGGATTATTTACGATAAAAAATTAGTGACTAAAATTTCATCGCCAATATGTATTAACGATGAAAATTACTTATTAGCGATGAAAACTTTTCATCGCTAATAATCTGTTTTGTTGTAGTGTTATTCTCTTAGATCTATTCCTATAGACCTTTATACCAAGAATGTAGGAAACTTCTCCTCGATCTTTCATGATGAACTCTTTTGACAACCATACTTTGATCGATGTTAGCATAGAAATATCGTTTCCAATCAGGAGGATGTTATCTACGTATAATATGAGAAATGTGATAGTGCTCCCAGTGATCTTTTTGTACACACATAGCTTCTCATTTTTGATGAAATCAAACATTTTAATTACATCATTAAAGTGAGTATTCCAACTCCGAGATGCTTGTTTGAGTCCATATATGGACCTTTACAGCTTACAGACCTTATGATCAGTATCACTAGATGTGAAACCCATAAGCTGCTCTATAGAGATATCTTCCTCAAAATATCTATTCAGAAAGATAGTTTTGACATCCATCTGTCAGATTTTATAATCATGAAAAGCTGCAACCGTAAGCAGAGTTTGGATGGATTTCAACATGACCACAGGCGAAAAAGTTTCTTGATAGTCAATGCCTTCGAATTGACTATAACTTTTCGCTACCAACCGTGCTTTATAGTTCTTTATCTGACCATCCTACCCAATTTTTCTCTTATAGATCTATTTACATCCAATAGGTACAATACCTTTAGGTGGATTTACTAAGGTCTAAACCTGATTGGAATGCATGGAGTCAATTTCTGACTTCATTACTTCCATCCATTTCTCGGAGTTTACATCTGACATCGCCTCATCATAGGTCTTGAGATTATTCTTAATATCCCTATCTCTCACAAGGAACTCTTTCTCTAAATCCTTCGTAAGAATATCTAAATATCTTTTAGAAGGATGAGAGATCCTACTTAATCTATGAAGTGAAAGTGGTACCACATCTACTGGCTCATTACTGGATTCAGATTCTTAGACTCGATGCTCTTCAGAGATCTTCTCCCCGAGCTCAATTTTTCTCCCACTGTCTTCATTCTCGATAAACTCTTTTTTCAAAAAAATGGTATGACGGCTCACAATCACATTGTGATTCTCAAAAAGATAGAAGTAGTATCCCATGAATTTCTTAGGATATCCTATAAAATGAGTCTTAAAAAATCTAATTTCTAATTTGTCCACCTGCTGTCGTTTGACATAAGCTGGATATCTTCAAATCTTGAGATAACCAAGAGTTGGCTTCTTACCATGCTATAACTCGTATGGTGTGGTAGGAATGGATTTAGAGGGAACCCTATTCAATAGATGAATTGCTGAAAGTAACGAATGTCCCCATAGAAAGTCAGAAGGATTTGTGAAGCTTTTCATGGATCGAACTATATCTAATAGGATCCGATTCTTTCTTTTGGATACCCATTAAGCTGAGGCATCCCTGGAGATGTCCACTATGAAACTATACTGTTATCCTTGAGATAGGTCCAAAATTTTCTACTAAGATATTCTCCTCCTCGATCTGATCGAAGAATCTTTATGGGTTTTTCAGTCTGTTTTTTTACTTTATGTCTGAACTCTTTAAACTTTTCAAATGCTTCAGACTTACGGTGCATCAAATATGCAAATCCATACCGTGAGAAATCATCGATAAAGATTATGAAGTAGATATAGCCACCCCTGACCTATACATCGAATAGACCGCACACATCAGTGTGCACCAGGGCTAATATCTCAGTGACCCTTTTCTCTTTCTTACAAAAGACAGCTTAGCCATTTTTCTTGAAGACATGACTCACAAACCGGATAAGACTCGAAAGACAATGGTCTGAGAAGACCATCTTTCTCCAGTTTGTTGAGTCTGTCCTCTCTGATATGACCTAGCCTAAAGTGCCACAAATATTTTTGACTGATCCTATCTCTAGATCTCTTAGATCTTATGGTATTCACTATTTACTCATTAACATTAACACTTGCATCCACATGCAAATAATAAAGATTGTCTAAAATAGGTACGTACAATATATTTATTTTCTAAATAAATTATATATAATTTTTTATTAAAATAAAAATTATAATTATTCTATACCAGTATAGAGACAGAAATTAAATTTTTACTAGCTACAGGAATATAATAACAATCCTTTAAAATTAAACTAAATTCTGATGGTAATTATAAAGAGTAGATCCCGACGGCTACGACAGCAACTCTTATCCCATTACCAATTCGGAGAGTAATTTCACCTTCTCTCAGCCCTCTAACTTCCTTTAGATCCTATATAGAAGTGCATAAGTGTGCACTCGAATTAGAATCTAGAACCCAACTGAAAGAAGAGGATACCGTTAGATTAATTTCAATAACGAGCAAATCAGATGTGCCTTCAGAAGGCTCATTCAGATTAAGGACATGAGTCAATTTTTCAGAACTGAAATCTAATCTCAAGTTTTGGAGCCAGTCATTGTGATTGGACTCGGTCAACCTATCGGTGTCAAGAATTTGGGCTAGTGGGTTAGAAATCGACATGATTATCTGTAGAGAGAATGATTTCTAATTAGATGTTTGTACTTGATAGATGTTTATTCTAGAGACTTTAAAAATAAATAAGGCTCTCACTATTTCTTCGAATCTCCCATACTCCTCAGGTAGAGAAATGAAAATCTATACGTGATCAATTTCTAGTGGGTAATGTACTCCCACTGATCCGTGTGCATCTCACGTAATAGTTATTGGTGGCACATGAACCAATGAGTGGATAATGTCTTGTTCATTGCTTCATCAAGCAAGATGCAGTGGATTCAATCTCTATATCTTATGGCATCACCTAACAGTTATTGACATATTTTTTAATTAAGTCAGACCCACTATTCACCAGCGAACGTAAAACCGTCATTGGGTCTCTCACCTAACAGTTATTGAGTCCAATTCCATCTCCACCTTGGGGTATCAGATGCCAATAGAGTGATTGTGCCTCTCTGATGTAATCGAACCACTGTAACCAGTTGAGAACGATCAACATCAGGAAAGACATCCGCATTTTCTACAATGGTGGAAGATCGATAGACTTAATATTCAATTGAGAAGATTTAATTTAAGTCTCATTTTCTTAGTTACATACATTAAATGTAATGACTAAATAGGTTTAGATCAGTCCATCTCATGTCTGACCTACCTAGCTGGCATGGGTAAACACGAATCATTAATCAACTAGACTCAATTCATAATCTTTCAAATAATTAGGTAAGTAAGATCGATGGGAGGGATATGCCATTAACTCGTCATAGACGCCATCTATGTGAGTAGCTCTCAGTTAAAAACCACCGATCAAGAATGCCAAACTATCTTAGACACCAAATGGTCTATTAGAATCGTATCCGTTGACTTAGTTATTCAAGCTCGAATCAAGGAGCCAAATTCGACCTTGAGATAATCAATTCACATTAAGTATGAATCGATTGACCAACTACAACTAATCTCAATTTTGAGCCCCTATTAACCCAAACCCATCAATATCTTATTGGGTTCGATCAACTACTCAGAATTGAAAAAAAGGGTTCTAACTTGATCTAATCATGGATCCTATTGTAGTTTAATCTCTAGATCTAATTGGTTCAACCCATATTCAAGTCCATATTTTATGTAATTAAAATTTAAATCTTAAATTCATAATTTTTAGATCCTTTAATTTTAAATCTTAATTCTTAATTAAGTGCATTATGGACATGAGTTCAGTTTAGATATCAAAATAATTTTTAATCTAAATCAATTAATATTGTATCAAATATAATTTTATATTTTGATATTCTCCTTGCATTATTTAAAGTTCTAATTTAGATGAGAAATAAATTTTAAATCTAAACAACTTTACCATGCAACAAAATAAACGATCTTATGATTTTTAGATCTAGGGTTTGACTGAAAAGTAAGTTTTAGACCATAGGTGTACAAACCATGTATCATACATATCATTTTTAGATTTAAAACTAATAAAAAATATATATCAATATATGCATAAATATTTAGATCTAAAAAAAATCAAAATACATATCTAACATATGTATTAAAGAATCTATATTTAAAATATGTCTCACATACATACAGTTTTAGATCTAAACTACAACCATATATCACACATATGTATTAAGTTTTAGATCTAAAACTAATAAATACATATCATATAAAATTAGATCTAAAATAATAATTAAAATATTTTATAAATATCTTTTCAAAAATGATTCGCATCGGACTAGGATAACCTTTTCAATATATAGAGGGTAAACCCTATATCAGGATAACTTTATATCAATTTGATGCAAATTTTTAATCATTCTAATTTCAGATCTAACATGATTAAATATATCAAATTTTAGATCTAAAGTATTGATTTAAAAGTTTCAAAAATGATCTTTCAAAAATTATAAATCTTGTGCTAGGACAACCTTTTCAATATAGGAGATTAACTCTATATCAAGACAACCTTATATTAGCACAAGATCAATTTTAAACCACTCATATTTTCATATCTAAATCAAAAATTAGATTATACATGTCAAAAAAAATTTATGACTTTGATACCACTGTTAGAAAATCGGATAGAATACATGCATAGATTTCAAAAATCTTTTGAATAGCAATGAAAATGAACTAAATTAAACCCTTTAACCCCACATGCATTAGATCATATCTAATCCTATCCGAGCCCAGAAATAAAGACTTGCATATAATCTGAAAATAAAATAAAGAATGAAATCGAATCTCTATACCTTTGCATGGGTTGAAATTCACTGCTACCGATGATCTTAAATTCGAAGGTTCTTGAGCCGTACATGTGTTTGGCCTCTATAGATATCTACTGGGATCAATCTTGAATCTTTTTTCTCGTGGTAGATCCTTCTTCTCGAGGTAAGATCTTGGCCTTTTTGAACTTTGAACAATTGTTGATCTTGACTGCAACTTCAACCCTTGAATTACAACCTTTTTCTCCTTGTTTCTTGCTATAGAAGAAAACCTTCTTAACTCAAGCGTGTGGAAGATGGACGGCCAACCCTTGGGCATGAAAAAAAGAAGAGGGAGAGAGGGTGAGGCGTGGAGATGTGGGGGGAAGAGTTTAGAATTCTCAAAATTCAATCTTCTGGAATCCTAGGAGACCATCTCCTTAAATAGACTTTTCTTGATTTCAAATCATTATCCAATCAGGCTAAAAAGATTAGATTTTATCTTATAAGTTCTCTTATCTTTTAATCTGATTTTTTTTTCAAAAAAATCAGACCTAATTGGAAAGATCATTTTCTCTTTTAACAAGCAGATGGGTCGTCTTAGTCAGATAAGGCAGACTGAGTGGGCGTCCCTCATAAAAGAGGACAGGTAGTTGGGGCGCCAACACTTGGCGCCCCTTGGGTTTTCATGCAAGAGAGAAGGGGCATGGCTTCTCTTTCTTTTTCCTTCTATACCAACACAAGAGAGGGGGTGGGCGCCTCTCTCTTTCTCACACCAATCTAAAGTTAGCACCCTTTGGACTTTCCAAAAGAGAGGCATGGTGCTATCTCTTCTTTCCTATAACTCCACACATAATATTAAAAAATAAATGAGAAAATAATGAGGAGATAATTTAATCCAATCATCTTGAGCTCACATTTAGGTGCCCAGCTAAACTCAAATAGATTTAGGTTAGGTTCAAGGCTATAGACTTGATCCAATCAAAGTTCAGAGAAAAATTAGGTTTAACCATGTGCTAGTATGGTTCTCTTAAACCCAATAGGATTTCAACAAATTCTAACCCAATTAGAACTTCACAAGTCCAATTGGTAAATTTAAGATTAAATCTCTTAATATGTGATCTCATAGATTTCATTCTATCTGGTAGTGTGATATATTGTAATCTCCATCATAATATCATCGAAACTCTTTTTGATAGATTGAAATAATTTCAACTCTACCCTTCGAGGGTCATCGATCATCAAAACAACGTTCGATGAGCCCCATAATCTATCAGTGACACCTAGCAGTTTGTAGTGATAATCTAGTAGAATAAAAGTATGAATCTCTAGGTGCTGTTATCGTATGATTTAGTCCTTTTATCATGAGTTCCGAATTGACGGAGGTCATAGAGAACTCGTCAGATCCCATCGTCAGTTATATGCAAGATTGGCTTGACTCGAGTTTATTTGTGAATCTCATAAAAATTTTTTTCTAATATTCACACTTGCTTTGATCAAAGATTTTCTGAACTCAGTCACGCAAATCATATAGGACTTCTCTTTTTCTACCATGATTGATAGATTTCATCTAGGTGCATCCTACTTGAAACAGCAAATCTGAACCTACTGTAGCCAACATATACAGCCAGGGCCCGAATGACTAGGGACCAAGAGAATGTGCAGTCAAACCTAGTAGCCTCGCTGTGAATAGCCGATGACACCGCAAATCAAAGGACCACTCACACTGCTGCAGCATCGAGATAATCACTGATGAGTAAGTAGACATCCAAGTGGTTTCTCATATTGATCATGCTCAGTGCAAGTTGTTTCCTAACAACCACCTGCACTCTTACCTTAGTGTCTCTACACCGCAGATCTGAGACTCATCTGTCTGAAAAGGAGATGATCTGTGCACCGATCTTAAATGGATTGATCACTGTCCCTATAATAATCCTTCAATCGGAAGCATTTAGAAACTAACCACTAATTAATGCATATCTCAAATTCTCAACATCTTGAGAATATAAAAAAATCATCTTTGTTAATTTTTAAGACAAATAATGGATACATAAATATGATTGAAATAAAAATTATCCTTTATTAATAATAAAAGATTTACAAGTACAAAATTTTATTCTGAAATTATAAAATATATCAGCTAATAATTAATTTCTAGGGCACATATCTAACATTTCTCCTTCAAATAAAAAAAAAAAAAAGAAAAAAAATATTTTTGTTATAGGCTTCGGTTAATGTCTCCCAATAATGTATTTATGTTGGACATATTATCCAAAAAGAATATTGCGCAGCAGGGAATGTAGTTACCTTTCTTTTTCTTAATGAAATACGTGATCACGCCTGGAAGTAATTAAGAATACTGGCTTTATACATTTGCATCATTATCATCATTTCAACATGGACATCAACGTGTTTCCTGCATCAAACTTATCTCCAAGTAGTTTCACCACGGAGCAGACCTAAACCATGCCCTTTGTTACAGCAACAAATATGTTAGTGTGAAGAGAGCTTGCTATCATGAAAATTTTTCTACCATGGCCGTCTTCTGCAACGAAAAATTGCAAGATGGGAACAAAGTATGATGGCGAAGCTCACGTCACGTTCGGACCTACAGGTCTAATTTTTATGTTGTTCCTGTCTGGATTGTCTGATCTGGCTTCTTAATTCTGGGCATGTTTGGGTGAAATCTGGCTATTGACATGCCACAAGCAAAGCACACCGTATCTGACACCACCCTTGGCCCCAATGGAAGAGTCAGAAAACAAGCATACGCTTCCATGGGAGATTCAGCTGGGCGTCCATTGGACCGGCCAATCGATCCCACCCAAAGTTCACTGACCGCAATCTCTATCAAAATTTTTATTGACTGTTATAAGAATTAAAATATTTTTATTTATATATATATATTTTTATTTTAACGGAATTGAAAGGAGACCAATTCCGCCGGGTGGTGCACTACTAAATTCAGAATTGCTGGTCATCAGGCAGAGAGAGATACGTGACCATTAGAGGATAAATTCAAATTTACTAAGGTGCTATTTGGTAGGAGATAATATTTTACATCAGTCCAGTGATATAAGTTAGATGATGTGATCATTTTATTTGGTATTGTAAAATTTCATCTGATGATAAAAAATCTCATGATAAATTCGATGATAGCATCATTGCACAGTGCAGTGATGCTATCACCATACATATCTCAGGTTATAGCATATTACCGGATATTTGTGATGTGCTAAAAATATTTTGGAATAAAAATATCTTTAGTCAGTCAATTGAGAAGAAAATAAAAATCTTCCTCATCTTTTTCTATATATGTCTATCTACTTGATGTATTTTTTATTTTTATTGATAAGTTTAGTTAAATGATATGGATATCTTTTACTTATTTATTAGATATCTATTTTATTTCTATAGGTAGATATGGTTAATTGGTATGGATAAATAATGCCAAATCTTTCGTACTTTTTTTTTTCTCAATTTATTTTGATGGACTAAATCATTCCTAATGGACAACCTGATATTGATGGTCAAAATTGTCTGAGCCTAGTCAAGTCTGATTATATATAATATTATCGTAATATCGTTTTAATAGGTTTATCAAAATAAATATCTATAATAACAAATAAATAAATAATAACATTATTATTATTGTTACATATTTTTGTAAGGAGTTATAAAAGAAGAATGTTTAATCAAATTGTAGAGTAATTATTATGTACTAATATATAAAATTATTTATGATATTTTATATATTATCATTATCATTATTTGGTGATATATCAAACATAATAAAATTTTATTTTTACTGATAATCCAGTGATATATCAAATACAGTGATTATATATCATCTCAGTATTGTATTTCTATCACTTCAATGTCCATACCATTACATCATGAGTGATATACCAAACAACGTCTAAAGTGATTATCATTTTTATCATATTTTTTGATTTTAGACTTTTGATGCTGGAATAGTAATTGTTATAATGACCTATAACGAAATTAGAGAAAATGTATAAAATTTGATGATTAAAAGTAAATTGCTTAAAAGAAAAATTCTCAAAAAACATTATTCCATGTAAAGAAATGGTATAGGCAAAACTAAAACTAAAAAAATGATGATATTTATTTATATCATCATGAATAGTTATTCATATCACAATTGAAGAATAATTTAATTATATAAATATTTTTTTTAAAAACATAATTTATAAAATCATCATTAAAAATATTTGGAAAATAATGCCACCATGCGAGTGACCGGCGATCGCGTGGATCGCGCCAAAAGCCAACAAAGGAGGGCGAGGAAGGGACGACTCGAGACACGGACTTTGAGGCATGGCAGCGACTTGCGGCTGGGGATTGGCCACGTGTCAAGAAAAATTGTCCACACCCGAGAGTACGGCAGTCGGTAGTCAGTGGGGACTACGTGTTCTGACATCTCATTTTATTGACCTTTGTTTTGTGTGTGGTTAAGATACTAAAGATAGACAGACAGATATGGTGTTCGAATTAATTAAATAGCAACAGATTAGACGCCTTCTTATTTAATCTAATCTATATTTGTTTTCTCGGAAATTGTAGTTTCTTGGGAACCTCTAAACTCCCAGTCTCCCAGGGGTTTTCCTAATCTTAGCAGTGACGCCTGTGCTCCCCTTTTTCTTTTTCAAGTTTTATTTTATAAAAATAATAGAGGTTTGAAATATACCATACATGCAGCAGTGTAGCATGTCAATCATCTCTTCTCATTATCGTAGGCCTATTATACATGCATACAATAAAGAAGATCTATAATGTACGATCATATGAAACATATAATATAAAATATATTTTTTATAAAAAAATAAAAAATATATTTTATGTGATGTGCATGATATGATTGTATACATCATGGATTACAATTTTCTGTTCTTACCACCTCATTCATCAAACATTCATTATCATCTCCCCTTTGACATTTGCCGCCGCTCTGCACCTCTCCTCTTCCCATCTCCGATGACTACGGCTTCTCTATGCCGTGCCCCCCCCCCCCCAACCCCATCTCCAACAGCTGCAGCTACTTTGCACCCATTCCCCAGTATCTCCCATGGCCCACGGCCTACGATATCTTCGTGCCACACCCCCCAACCTCTGTCTCTCCGTAGCTTGCTTGCGCCGTCATTGCCACCACCCCCTCTTATCGGCTTGCCGCGGCCTGCTGCTATTCTGTACCATCGCCACCGCAGCCACTCCCCAACTCTTGGTGCCTGCGGCTCTTTCGTATTCACTCCCCTTCAATGGCCCACGAAGGAAGAAAAAATTTTTTGACAAAAAAAAATAATATAAAATAATTTTAATATTTAAAATATTTACCGCATCATTCATGTACATAGGTACTCCACAAAGTTAAAATCTGAATGATCCATATTTAATATGTAGATCAGAAATAAATAAAAAATTAAAAACTTTTTAATGTGTATGTATGTATGTATATATATATATATACACACATACATACATATACATATATATATATATATATATATATATATATATATATATATACATACATACATATATATATATATATATATATATATATATATATATATACATACATATATATATATATATATATATATATATATATATATATATATATATATATACATATATATATATATATATATACATACATACATATATATATATATATATATATATATATATATATATATATATATATATATATATACATACATACATACATACATATACATACATACATATATATATACATATACATACATATACACACACATACATATATACACACACACATACATACATATATACACACACATATACATATACATACAGATACAGATACATATATATATATATATATATATATATATATATATATATATAGAGAGAGAGAGAGAGAGAGAGAGAGAGATATTTGGCCATCTGAGTTGTAATTTTTTTTGTTGAAGGGGGCCGATATCGATATGGATGACCTTGCTGCCACACCGGCTGTAGGTAAGCAAATCTGGTCTGATAACCATCTTCTAACTGAATCCATCCCCGCCTACGTCAGCCAGAGAAGAAATCCATGACTATGAGAGTCTCTCTTTATGTTTACGGATGCAAGGACCGTATATTTTTCCAGACAAGCGTTATGGCGACATGAAGTTTTGAAAAATTGGCTTACATGGTTGATGTTTAACTTTGTTATTTTCTACTGCCATCGATGAGATTTGTAATGTTGGTTGATGCTAACATCATGCAAATGCGTAAGACTTTGTATTCATGCGGCAATATGTGAGTGGCCATACGCAGGGGTTCATGTGGTGCGTGGTCAACAGGCAGTGCGGTGAACGCATAGCTTCAAGCGAGCATATGTGCACCGTTTCCTTTTTCTACCAATTGTAGGGCCGATGATTGAGGTAAATATGACTTTAGAACTCATCTATGATATCAGATTATTTTGCCCATTCGGTGAAAAAAATACAAATCGCCTGATTTCAATTAAGAAATTTAAATGATAATAATTGAATAAAAAGTTAAACTTAGACTTGAAATAAATGAATAAGATTTATTGCTTGACATTCTTATTGCTTAAGGATGAATACCCATCGTGCTCTAAAATTTGATTTATAAATAATTTTGAATAATTTATATATGATTGAGGAATCCAAAAAATATTTTTCAACTAGTTTTTTTTAAGTGAAATTCTCGATTGTTACAAATGGTGCAGAGTGAACCGGGCTTATGATCTATGTAGATTGGGAGATATTGCAATATGGGTCTAGATTACATTTATTATATAAAAACTCATGCTAATGTATATTTAGTCCTCAATCAATTATTTCTCAAAGAGATCTTGAATATTTATATAAGGCTAAGAAACCTAAGTAATATCTTTTTACTACTCTTTTTAGATGAGATTGTGGATTGTTAAATTCAATTTACTATTTCATTCTCTCTCTCTCTCTCTCTCTCTCTATGTATATATATATAATACGCCGCAATTAAATTAACTTGAGCATCTATTTTTTTTGACAAAATCGGATATTTTTTAGCCTTTCATCCCCGAAGCTGAACTTCGTGCCGCTTGAGTGGTCAACATCCATGTCAAATAGGAGTTGTGGAGGCAAAGAATTTTTATTAAGGATGATTTTATCATAATTGTTGGCTGAATTCAGAATGAGATGAAGTATTTGGAGGCTCATCCGCTCCTTTGTGATATCTTGAGTTCTCTTCATTATTCCATTTCAGCGTTTGTTCTGTACGTCTTTCGAAAGGTAAACAGCATGACATATTGGATTGCATCATTTGTTGTCGAGTATATCAAAGACTAGACCTCCACGCAGACTCTATAATATATTTTGTATTATGATCTTTTGGATTGTACTCATACTAAAATGGTATGATCATCCACATGTACCCAAAAAAATAAAATAAAATCATACATAACAACATTTCAATTATTTCTAAACTCCCATCACCACATACTCGAACATATGCATTGAAGGAGCAGCAAACTGCATCAGGAATACAAACTGAAAAAGAGATTCAACTGCTTTGCAGATCATATGCAAAGTGAAATTCCATTTTCCGACACTTTAACATGTGTGACCGTCAGATTATTTTCCTTGCAGGCTTTATAAACACATGACATCTCTGTTATTCTGAGGAGATCAAGGCTTGTAATTCGGTTGACGTGGTTTGAAATTTTGCGCATCATGTGGAAACTGGCTTTTCCACTTCTTTTGGGAATAAGAAATGCAAACTGTTTAACACCTTATCTTTACAAGCAGCCATCTTTGACACATGAAATAACAGCGGATCCAAGGGACAGACCTTGCTTAACTCCTATTATTGCTATATCTCTTTAAAATGAATTTCACAAGCGTGATCACGTACAATTTCCATTTTGTTTTTCCTTTTTAATTCGTGGGTGGGTGCGGTTCCTTTGCATACTTGTTTGATGAGCTGTAGATGAGAGTAGTGAAAGTCAGTACCTCGGTGGCCTCTAACTGAAGTTGGAAAAAGATGAAACGGTGTATCAAGTTATTTGGTCCTCTATCCCTAAAAGAATCCAAGCAACTGGAGCTCTTGTCACAATGGTTGAATCCATCAGACCGCCAAGAATTGCCGATGTGCCATCGTGGAAGCTAAGGAATCATAGAGTATATATAGTGGATTCTTTCTATAAATTTATTGTTACAGCAAGCACAAATATAAGACACACACAGATTCGTACAACCACATAAAATAGGAAAGAGAAAAAAAATAAATACAGGATTTACATGGTTCGGCTGAAAAGCCTACGTCCATGGACAAGACACGAGAAAAAAATTCCACTATGATGAAAAGAGAGATACAATCACTCAGAACTCTCCAAACCCTAACCGCAATTTAATTTTCCAAACCTCTCTCACAAAATTGTCGAGATTGACAGAAAGTACAATATTTATACTGATCCATATCATAAGGGGCGTTGCCCTCCGCACCCCCAAATGAGGTCTGTGGTGGGCTTCGGACATGAGCCTACCGGCCCATGTCCTCCGCTACCACTATAGATCTCTCAAAAAATTTTATTCAGATCGCAATGTGGATTTTTCAAATCGGATCATAATTTAAATTTATAAAAAATATCTAAAATTCAAATCACATTAACATTTATTAACAAATAAGGTATGTTATGGCCCTTTCATAAGGCCATTTGGAAGGCAGCAGCTCCAGGGAAGATCAAAGTTTTTATGTGGCTGACTCTAAACAATAAGCTGTACGAAGAAAAGATTTTAGCACGAGAAGGATTGGGGTTCTCCTAATTTTTGAGATCTTTGGACCTTTAGGTGTCATAGGAAAATTAAATCCAAGTTGAGAATAGCGCATGGTTGTTGACGTATTTGGTTGGAGAGACACTTTAGAATATTTCTTGGAAGGAAATCTTCCGTTAATACTACTGTCTCCAAGACATTGCACAACTTTCAAAGCTGGAGAATTTTGTGGTATGGGAAAAGCAAAGGAAACCCATCAAGCTCTAAGTGATGGGTTCATTTCTTCTTTGTTGCAAATATTTGGTCTCTAGTACCCTAACATCCTTTAGCTTTATTTTGTACATTTTTACTCTAATCAATAAAATTGTTAGAGGAAGTTTCTCATTTCCAACACTTTATGGTGGCCAACTCAAGAGTAATCTCGGTTGCATTCTCAAAGGGTATGACTACTTCCAAAGTCAAAATACATCAGAATTAAAACCCAAGCTTATGCAAAATCCCTCCCACACATACAATTCACCCTGAGACCTAGCAGATAGTAAATTTCTGACCTCAACACCATGGTTTGGGCTCATGGGTTTACCATATGTAAAAAGGTTAGCCAGTTCTAAGAGGCCAGTTGGAGGAGAATCTCATTTGGGGCGCCGACTATCTCTCTGATCTTCTGCAGTCCATATATTTTGACACTTCTTTGTGGATCTAACAGCCGTTTCTTTATCCAAAAAACAACTTCGGAAGGGGCCGATGGGTGTCAAAGAATTTAGGAGACTCACAATGAGTATATAATGCATCTCTCGGTCAGATGAACAAGTTAGATGACCCAAGATAAATTGCCAAAAGTCCAACCGTCCAAAGGTTCCCAAGCTTCAGCACATCCATGTCATTATTGATGGTCTCCATGGTAGTGTACAATGTGAAGTCAATTTCCATGCCACTTCTTGAATAGGAGAAGGGTAAGTAGTTTAATTAGCCCCTAGAAGATTTCCAGAAGATATTTTTGAAACCTCCATAATAAAGTTCCAACGTTCATCGAAGCTAGATATAGCCTCATAACATGAAATGCTAAAAAGTTGGTTTCGTACAGACTAATTGATCCGTAATAAAAAGGCCAGAGCCTTTGGTCAATAAAGGATCTCAGGGTAATTAACATATTTATCTGTACTTACATTCTTTCAAGGAAGGCCCTGTTCTCTTGGCTGTCTTTTTCCACAGCGCTATCAGAATGTAAGAGACCAGATACAGATACATTACAGCTGCTTTGTGCAGGGCATGCTGTAGGGCAGTGCCCTGCAGTCAACTATGCTCAAGGTTTTTGATGGTCTGCCCATTAACCAAATGGACCCATGATCACCACCCAGCGTCCCTCGATGCGAATTTTATATACGGGGACTGTACCCAATTCTGATCCCAATCTGTTTTGTTGTAAAGCGATGGTACTTAGCATAATTAATGTCCCTTACCAAAGCCCCGTGCTAGATTAGGCTATTTGTAAAGCGGCCAGGATGCCGCGTTTCCTTTAATTTGTTCAGGAGGTCTGCAAGCCAATAGAATAAGATGTAGACTCTTTGGACATTCGCACAAAGCCAGGGCTGGCCGGCAAGCATATATATATATATATATATATATATATATATAGAAAGCAAGATTTATTTTCGGACTGTTAACTAGCCTAATATATGTATATATAAAGAAGTTTAGGTTTTATGTGAAGTTAATTCGAATCGGATCGTCTGAATGAGAATAAATGAGGGAGGAATTCTGCTACATGGAGCAGAAAGAAGATTGGACAGTGTGAGACATTGAGCAAAAAAAGACATGGAGGACAGCCAGTCCTCCACCATCCGCCACCCCCTTATGCACAAGTTGAAGACAGCAATGGAGGATTCCATGAAAGGTAAAAACAGAGAGCGAAGTGAAAAAGATTGGGAAGGGGCATGTTTTGCGTAGGTGAGAAGGGGTAAAAGAAAAGGGAAAGGGCCAAAAGAAAGTGAGGCTAAGAGTGCGTGGGTCCCAGTCCTTTTTAGTGCTATAGAGCCTGACACACCAACAAGACTGGTGTGGTTGGAATGGAGGGGCCTCATAATTCTTTCAATTCCCTCTCCTCCTCCCACCTCTTTGCCTCTATTCCACACCCCCCACCCTCCCCCTCAAGTGCCCTTGCAAAAATAAAAACAAAGAAGAGAGAGAGAGGTCTTATACAGCTAAGAAAGGTTAAAGAGGACGTAGAGAGCAGAGACTACAGAAACAAGCTTATCAAGCTAGCAGATAAAAACAAGAGGAAGGATGGAAGAGAGCAATAATTATGAGAGATGGGACCAGATTGCAGGGCGTGGGAGGGATGAAACATGACCCTGTCGGTTGTTCCGGACTGCCCCCTTAATCTCCCATCTCATCACCTCGCCAGAGACCCCCATTTTCCCCCATTTGATGACGAGGAGCAGCAGAAACAGCAGCGGCACATCGATCAAACCCCACCCACACCCCGGATCCTCTCCTCCGCCGGATAGCTGGTAGGAAACGAGATCCCTCTCCAATCCATGGTCCACACTCATTCTAATGATCTAATAATCCCCACTGTTCACCCAAAGCATCCCACGCGCCCCCAGTTGCTGCCGCTTTTAGTGCTGCACTCTGCTGTTAAGTCCCTCTCACCCCCTCAATTTTTTCCACCTCTCCTCTCTCTCTCTCTCTCTCTCTCTCATCCTCCTCATCTTCTTGGTGCAATAACACCCCAATCCTGGCCCTCCTACCAAGGTCTGTCCTTCCTCTACATCCATCTCTCCATTTGCTAAGCTCCACCATCTATCTTATCTTTCTCACCTGATTAAGCTTATTACAAGAGTTCTCAGTTTTCTTTCATTCATGGGTTGAGAAGAAGAAGAAGAAGGAGGAGGAAGAAGAAAAACGGAGCAGCACCTATACATATATCTTCGAAGGTAGAATAGAATTGATGGACTTCAGGAATCAAGATGAAGATATAGGGATGCCCAGCTCTTTGGGTTACACCAACCCTCCTCCCATCCGGGGATCCGCCTTCTCCAAGCCCTCCTCCTCCTCTCTCGTCACGCCTAGAGGACCTGGACCTGGACCTGGACCTGGTAATAGAAACGGTAACATCTTTGGCAGCACCCCACCACCCCCTCTTAATCCACCCGCAGACCCCCCCATCCCTTCTCATCCCCTCGGAAAAAACCCCGATCCACCTGCCATCCCCACCGCATCCCCTCCATCTGGTTCCAGACCCGCGAGCGGCAGCGGCAAACCTCCCGCGATCGCAACGGAATCTTCTGTTCGCTACCGCGAGTGCCTCCGCAACCATGCGGCCGCCGTCGGTGGCCACGTCGTCGACGGATGCGGCGAGTTCATGCCCTTGGGAGAAGCCGGCACCACGGACGCCTTGAAGTGCGCCGCCTGCGGCTGCCACCGGAGCTTCCACCGCAAGGATGTCGACGGCGACCCCTCCTACTACCGCGGCGCCGCCGCCGCCACCCGACTTCCTCTCCTCCTCCCCCCACCCCACCCCCAGGCCCACCACCACAAGCCGTATCCCATGGCGCCCTTCCCCCGAGCCCGTCCCAGGCGGTGCCGGGGTCGTCCTCGGCGGTGGTGGCGTTCGGCGGCAACACCAGCGGCAGCGGCGGCACGACGACGGAGTCGTCCAGCGAGGAGAGGATGAACGCCGGGGCGCCACCGCCGGTGGTGGTCTCGAAGAAAAGATTCCGCACGAAGTTCACGGTGGAGCAAAAAGAGAAGATGCTCGCCTTCGCGGAGAGGGTGGGGTGGCGGATCCACAAGCAAGATGAGGCATTAGTCGAACAATTCTGCGCCGAGGCCGGAGTTCGAAGGCAAGTTTTGAAGGTTTGGATGCATAACAACAAGCATACTATCAGAAGGCAGCAGCAGCAACAGCAGCAGCAGCAGCAGCAACAGCAAGAAGAGCAGCAACCGCTGCCTCCGCAACACCAGCAGCAGTCTTGACGTCAGTTTGGCTACTTGGATAATGAAAGAAAGGATGGTTGACAAGGAGATGAAGAAGATAAAGAAGAGAGGAGAGTGAGAGAGAGTTTTCCACTTCTTGGTGTTTACTGGTTTGTCTGCTTTCCTTTGATCCCTTCTTCTTCTTTAGTATTATTTTCCACTTCAAACAGTGATTTTTTTTCTGAACATGTGTTATGATATGAATCTTTGCTTTCTTCTGGTTAGGAGTTAGATTTCCAGTGAAATGAAATCCATTTCATTTCCCGAGCTTTGTGAGCATAGGTGTAGTTCCTTCTATTTTTTTCCCAGAGTGGTGGGCTTTGTGGTCAAAGATCTTAAACGGTGGTACGAGTACTCTCTTTGCATCCCCGTCTTGGAAGAAATATCTTCCTTCATTAAGTTTCCTTTCCATGTTTTCAATGTTTCCGGTTGCACGGCTTATGAAATGACAACATATTAGTAGTCGGACCGTAACTAAGAGAACGAATATTGTTCCGCACACAGACACACACACACACACACACACACAAAAAAAAAAAAAGGAAGAAAGAAAGATAGCAAGAAAGCATCTAAGGCGTGCCTTGAAAACCAAGGCTGGGATTGCTCACTTGACACTCTAATCATCATCTCAGTAACTCATGAAAAAGAAGTACATGCAATGCATCCTAATGAGACACCCGTCTTTCTTTTAAAGATACTTTGTTGTTTAGTTTTATGTGTTAATTTGCATCATCTAGTTTGTCTTTGTTTTTATTGCATTAGCATGGCTGCAGCTGCCCATGATGCTGCTATTACGCTTTTTCTGAACGGTTTCTTCTTTTTCCGGGTTCTTTCGGTTACCGATGACATAATGTTGGGATTAGGAACAAAGCAAGGTTTGATGCATTTTAGGCTGTGTTTTTCTTTTCGCTGTGTCCTTAGGTTCTTTGGCCACAGTGTCTTTAATCTGGTGTTCTTTTTTTGTACTTCCAGAAGGAAAAAGGGGAAGATAGGGGGTGGGGTGGTGGTTTCCACCGAGTAGATACATTCATATTTGGTAGCCAGCGCATTAAAGAGAGCAAAGCAGTTTCTTTATGCCGTTTCTTCTCTTTTGCGTTTAAGGAAGCTGTTCAGGCCCAGAAGCCAATTTGATCACAGAATACGAGAATGAGTCTGTGAGAGAGAGAGAGAGAGAGAGAGAGGGGAGGGGGGGGGGGGGGGGGGGGGTCTCGATTGGTGGTGGTTGTGACAGGACTTGTTGTTGCTGTCCTTCCAGTTCAGGCCCTTGACAGGGAATGGGTTGTGAGTGGAAATTGATAGAAGTGTCAAGGAACTTGCAACCATAAAAAATGAAAAAAATATTGAAATTCATCCAAAAAAAAAAAAAAAAAACAAGTATCGAATGTGGATTTTATGGTTTTAGTTTCTTCCTTCATCCCATTTCATTTAGTGCTATGCTAGCTATTCAGATGGAATTAAAGAGTTTTTCTTCGTTATTTCTTCATCTTTTATGGTCTTGTTCCTATTGGTTTGGGGCTGTAACATGTTTCTATCGAAACTTTCATTTATGTTATTGCAGTATGTCTTTTCTTTTTCTTTTTTTTTTTTACATCCACAATACGAATTGCATGTAACTTCTGTTATGATTTTTTGGAGATCTTACGCTTGCTTAAAATGTCTTGGGAATGTTTCACTCGTGTATAACTGGGGCAACATTTGCAATCCCTGAAATGATATAATTAAACGCTTAGAACCATTTCAATTTTTATAATATTTCCATATCTATGCATTTGTCTCTATGATATTTATCTTATGTAAATGTACTCTTTTAATTCTTTCACATTTTGTTTCTGGAGGAGAATGGGGAAGGCACCCATTAGAAAGCCAACAAAACAACAGGTGAGGGTTTATGAAGTGCTCATTGAATTAAAAAGGAGTATGAGCGAGGGCTAGGAAGCGGACGAGGTTGGCACCGTCCTATATTTATTTTCAGTGACAAATGTCTAATACTTTAAAAATCATTTTTTTCATAATTTAAGTTTTAATATTTTCATTGGCTTTTTGTTATTAAAAGTATTAACAAAGTTGCAAATGAGAAATTGTAAATCGTTGCCTTATAAGTTTGTTAAAATAAAGAAAATTAATTTTTCTTAGATTAAAGTTAAAGCATTTTACCTGCTGTTGGCTGATGTACTGACCCAAACATTTGCTTGTATGATATGGCTAATATCTCGGTCATTATTATAACAGCTGATATAAATATATATAACTGTATGTTGGTCAAAATAATATCGAAATATCAGCCACTATTTTGTAATTTATTTCTTAAGATTTTAAATTTATATTTTAATTATCAATTATTCAAATTAATTAGCAGTTTTTTCTGGAAATCAATCTAACTTATTGTATTAATTGAGATCTCAGAAACCTTTTTTTTTTGGGTGGGTCAGGTTTTCCATCTTCCGAGACAAACTGAGATCTCAGTTCGTCTCCGTGATTCAAACTCCTAACTTGGTAAACATAGAAGGAAAAAAAAAAAAAAAAACTCCTAAATAAATTCCATGAGCTTTGGTAAACATAGACTCATAACTTGCTTGCTTAAGAAATATGCAAGAATAACAAAATATCATGGCTTTGTAGAACATCGAAGTGCAGATTTTGTCACCAAAGCATGCAGATCACATTTTTGCATGCTTTATTACTTAGCAGAGTATTATGTCTTGCTCGCCAAACAGGTTTTAGATCTTGCAAGTAAAAACTTGTATTAGATATGGAACATGCATGGTTAAAACTCTTGCAAAATATAACAAATATTTCCATGAATCAAGTCATGTCAATTGGCCTGGGGTGAGAGAGAGCTGATTATTTTTACATGGCTGATCCAAGCTAGTTCACGTATGAATACGCAAAAGAGGGGGAAGGAAGGAATGGTGATGTGGTTTTGGTGTTCCGATCTTGCTCTATTTGATCAATGGCTAAATATTTTCCCATGCATCACATGCTTATAGAGGAAATTTAAAATGTTTTACTTTTCTCTCGTGCTTCCAGGGAAAGAAAAATCATACAAACGGGAACATGCATTTTTCATTTCCTGGAAATTGTTTGACAGCAGAAATCTTTATAAACTATTGGGAGTGTCCCGTTTTTTCTTTTTTCTTTTTTTTAGTAAAGAATTACCTAAAAGTTTTTAGGCTTTTATAAAATGATTGCTGCTCGAAATCTCAATTATTTATGGGTATACATAAACGTTAAAGCCAGTTGCATGTTTTTAGTTGAGCATTTTAAGCGGGCAGTTTGCATTACAATTTTATATATTATTTAGATGACCTAGCGTGTGTACCAGTTATTATTATCCCCATTTCAGCAGATCGATCCGTGCCTTTTCTTAATATTTTAATTTGGGGCAGAGCCCTTCCCATGCTGACCGTTATTGAACAATCACCAAAGCAGTTTCTCAATTAAAAGCCATCATATACATTTAGGTAATAATTTGAAAATTATCACCGGACTCTATTGATGGGGTTGGGTGGTGGTTAAAAATGGTTATTATATATTGTTCCAAGTGATTCCCATCATATGTAGGTTTCATATGTGATTGATGCAATAAGGATGATGGAGAATCATATGCCAAAGGACAACTATGGGGGGATTGCAACATTTTAAGAATCAAAGAAAATAATGTAAATCATCATCATTATTATTATTATTTAATCAAAAAAATCTATCGCTCGTTTTGGTATGATCATGCTTCTATTAGTCTCAAGGCATCTTTTGAGTCCTCCATGACCAATGTATTGCCTTGTAATATTGAACATTTTAGATGAATGGCTCACTGAAAACGAAGGTGCATCAAATGCGCAAGAAAGTCCTCTATTATTTTGAATGACAAAGTTTTTTAAGTTTCCGGACTCTTAGAGAAAACAACCCCAGTAAAATTAATGCAAGTACTTGTTTCTTAGAGCATTTGTCTTCACTTTGTACGCTGGCGTATTTGTTGGTTCAATAACAGTTCAACAAAAAATAATACAGTGTCAAATATTAAAAAAATAGTTTAATTATTTTAAAAATTTTAGATTTTTGAGAGATTTTTATTTTTATCGATTTTGATTCATTGCAATTAAGTTTTCAAATTTTTATAATGTTATAATTTTTTTTCTAATTGTTACTTTCTTCTAATAGCCATGGTGAAAATATCATGTGCTATTATATGATATTAATGAAAGCTGATGTGGAATGTTAGACTCCTCCTTTCTCTTTTTTTTCTTCTAGCTAGGATTTTTACTTCCAATTTTATCATTTTTTCTCCATCACTATCTTGTTTAAAATCCCACTATCTCTTAGACCATCATTGGTACCTCCATCTATACTATCACCATCTCTAAATCTTTTTTTATGGATACCACAGCCATCATGAAGACCGCTTTCGTCACCACTCTTTTTATCAAGTATTGAAAAAATTAAACTTTGAGACCACTCTTTTTATCAAGTATTGAAAAAATTAAACTTTGAGATTACACAGATCTTGATTGTCTCAATTTTTTTTTTTATTATTTATATTTGCTTGGAAAATTATGTGTTTGATAGGGTTTCTGGGTTTGTAATGATTCGAATTGTTGGTCCGTTTGGTCGGTAGCTAATCTTACAAACTCACAAAGTTAATCTTGAAGAATCTAAATTTTAAAATAAGTCAAAAAGAAGATGAGAACAACAAATCCTAATCATCTATGCTTTGTTCTCCCATCTTCTTCTTGTTAGGTGGGTTGTGCTCTAAAAAGGTGGAAGAAAAATAATGAAATGGAAAGTAGAAACAATAGTTAGAAGAAAGAAATGGAGAAGAAGAAATAATTTAGGATTCCATATCAGTTAATTTTATGCCATATCAACTTTCACTATGTCACATGATAGCACGTGATATTTTCGCCACAGTCATCAGACGGAAATAGCATTTAAGAAAGAAATTGTAATATTATAAAAATTTAAGAATCTGATCGTAACGAATTGAAGTTAAGGGTGAAAATAAAATTTTTTTAAAAATTTAAATTTTTTAAAATAATTAAATTTAAAAAAAATTATATTTTAATTTTTTTATATAATATCAGAGAAATACTTATCTCTTTCATATTTTATATATTTTTATTATTTAATGGGTTGTCATGAGTTACGATCATGTGTGTTGAATTTTGTCAAAATGAATAGACGTTACAAGACTTTCAACGAGCGCTTCTGAAGCCTACCCCTAGGTCCGCGATACTGAACTAGTCATTGGAAGCCCTTTCCTCTTTTTTTTTTTTTTTTGTTATTTTTTTAAAAAAAATCTTAGTTGGTGGAGACGAGGTCATGGCTTGGTCCGGCACAGTAGCGTAGTGCGAGTTTTGCACGGTGAATTAGGGTGGTTACACCGAACACAAATAGAATTACGGGTTGGTTCATGATTTAATGCAATTTGAGTTTCATATGTGCATATAGCCTTTCCATCTCAAAAAAAAAAGAAAAAAAAAAAGCATAAAGCGTATGGCTGTTGTAATATTTACTGAAAATCAGAAAAAAAATGATGAATATTTAAGTTTCATTTGTTTTGCACGGCTATCTTTTTATAAAGCAGCATAGAGGGTGCAGATGTAGACATTACCAACATGAAAAATTCAAAAAATTTTCTCTCCTGAGGCAACTATATAGTGATTTTTTCGAAGAATTTGGATAGAAAAATCTTGTCAAAATTGGATACAGGCCGGGACTGTATGAGCTCTGATAAACTATATTAATTGCGCAAATAATGGCATCCTCCTAACTTATAGTGAAAAATTTCCATCCAATTTCTCAGTCATTTTTGTTTACATTTTAAACATACTTAATATTGGATAAATTAAATTTGATATGGATATTTGTTTTTTTTTTGGAATAATAATAATGTATTTGTATGGAGGAATGATGATATGTGGATCCAATTGTACTCAAGTAAACTTTACTCTCAAAATACAACTCAAGTCAAATTTATGACCTCTTCCTGACCTATTAAAATTTATGACCCTATACTTCCCACACTAGAAAAATCCAAGCGAGGCTGAACATTAACTGTTGCATTTTTGTCAGGTCAGTTTTAACTGTTACTAGAAATAAAGTAGCGAGAAAAAGCAAAGCAGTTTGGGACGGTAGTTTTTTCAAAAAAAAAAAAAAAAAGGAAAAAATTTACCAAAAAAAGAGAAAAAAAAAACAATAAAAATAGAATATTAAAATTAAAAATAACTGAAACACCAGCGTCCATCTTCAACGATAATAGTTCAGTTTCGATTTTAGTAAATCTATGCAATAAAAAGAAAAAGTTTTACACATAGGGTATATACTGCCTAGCTATAACAAAGGATATTCTCTCTCCCTTGACATGGAGAAAAAAATTAAAAAATATTACTTTTAAATTTTTTTATAATGTATAAATGAACTTCGATAATTGTTATCTAAGATTGGATGGAGGGAGATTATTTAGGCCATGCATCAAACTATGCTTCTCATATATGTGTATTTTTTTTCAGATTATTTGAGTAAATAAGGACGAAGTGAGACCCTTCTCCCAATTTATTAGATCAACAAAAGAATATGCAAAAGGGGATTGAAAGAAAATATATGTATAACATTGTCATGTTCATAATCATTCAGTTTTATTTCAAATTTTTTGAGCTAAGATGCATGATACGCTTGACATATTTAGGTATTTCAATATGTTAGGCTTCTACAAACTATAACTATTTAAAAGAGCATTCTATTTAATGTTGTAGTCCGCATTTTAGCTTGTTCTTAATTGTCTAGTGATGTTTTTTCTTTTTCTTTTTCGTATTTTGAGACATTTGAAAAGCTTCATGGTACTTCGCCTTGCGGACATGATAAGACAAATGCACGAAAGTTAATTACAAGTAATACAACGGATAAAGGTCAAAACACAACGGCTGACAGTATTTCCAAATCTTTATCTTTATTTGTCTTCTCTCTTCTGATAATTTAATAAAAAAATACACATCTAGATGTGATATGTCTTTTGCACCGTAAAAAATTGTATAATTCTGAATAGCTGTCAAATCTTTCATATCTCAGAGATGAACTGTCACAACATGCCATGTCTAAATCGGATCTTTTCTGTTCGTTTATAAGGTAGATGATTTGGTGGCTATTTAAGGCTGCACAGTTTCTTGGCGGTCAGCAGGGATAAATGGAGCTATTACATAGGTTTTATTCTGCCAAATGAAATGGCTTTTGCTGGCGGGTTAGAAAAAGTTCCAAGCAAAGCATGTTTTCTCGTCCAAGGGGATAAAATTATTTCTATAAGATCCCTCGGACAGGGGTTAAAACTATTCCTTCCCATTTTCCCTTCTTGGCCCCCCCCCTTTCGCCTTGCCGCCGGTGACTTTTTACCATAGGAGAGAGAGGGGAAGAGGTCCACTGCCACCCGGCTCCAGGCTCCCACATCCTCCCATGCACCCGAGTCCCGGCCACCCCGGCAGTCTCCAGATCGGCATACAACCCACTCCCACAGCTGGATCGAGCTCCGATTCGTACTATTTCGATGATTAGCGAGGTGTACATGGTTTTATTTGCTCCTTCCCCACTGCTTGCAAGATCTACTACAGCCAACGTGGTCGAGGTGGTCCGATCCAGACACCATGGCCCTCCTCTCCTATTCCCGGTGGTTGGGAATCATTAGATATGTCCTTCTAGTCTTCCAAAATATATTCTTTTTTTTTTTCCCATTCCCACTCCATCACTCTTTTCTTGGTTCAGGCAGAAGTCGTGACTTCGAAGGTGCTATGGTTATTCGATATGCGAGCGCTGATGGACCTCCATTTCAGCCCGGCGCCATGGTTTTATTTTGACGACTTTCTTCATATTTCCCTCTCACTGTCCGTCGATCTTTTGGCTCGGTTTGAGGCCATGGCCTGATGCTATGATGACCATGTTTTTGTTTTCCTCTCTCTCTCTCTCTCTTACCTTGTTTCCAAGCTTCTTGTCATTCATGATCTCTGTCCGTTTGGAAGGCCATGCTATTGGGTTGATATCGGAATATGCATCGCATAGTGGTTGATCACACCCCACTTTTGTCAAATGCGTAGCTGCTGATACTTTTTTTTGTCGATGATGTGATACTGTATCTCGGTTTGGGTGAGCAAGCATGGCTTGTCCTGTGTGGACGACCAATGGTCATTCCTCTTCACCCTCTCTGAGCTATCATCCTATTCACTTGTTTTTTCTTCCATAGACGATGGATGTTATGTTGGTTGCCGTCTCAGAGATGTGCAAGGATGGCGTGTTCTTTGAATACGAGCAACTGCACCACCTACCGGACAACCAGCCACCTTAAGCCTTATCATATGGTTCACCCATCGTTGCACGTTTCTGGTTTGCCATTATTGCCATGAACACGCCCACCTGGATGATAGCATTCATAAATTGTTATCAAAAAAAAAAAAAAAAGAGGAGGCCTGGTGAATTAATTGGGTTGTGTAATATCATTCTTAGCGATAAAAAAAGGCTCATTGTGAGTTCGTATATGTACTACGTACATGACCAACAGGATTATTATTTTACATGACCTCTAATTGACTGCATTCGAGCAATTTGGTTGTTTGGGTAAAGCCGAGATTATGCCCGGGTTGGATGCCATCACATGAGGGGAGGGTCTCGGTTTAACTAAATCGTTGTATATTTGGCCAAGTTTAAGAGACAACATGCAGCAATCTTGTCCATTTCTTATAAAAGGGGTGCAGATTTTATTATCCTGGCCCATGCAACCAAATAAGGAATCTTGGAAGGATATATCTTTAGGAATAGAAATCCCCTTATCCCACCATTTTGTATATATCCTGCAGCCAAACAACGGCGCCCGAAGAGAAGTAGGTACTCCACTGAACTATACTCTTGTTAATTTGTGATTAAAGCTTAGAACAAGAGGAAGCACAATTGCAATGGGTTTTGAGTGTGTCTATCCTTAATGCTGGTTAAAGCTAGCTTCATCAGACAGATTATGTTCGTATAGGCTAAGCAGTGGGTATGAAGAAGAAATCAAGAAAAGTTCAGCTGGCATATGTTTTGCAGCTTTCCCGCTGAAAGCTATGGGTGGGCTGATGCTTCGAGGCATTTCTTAAAAGAAGAGGCGAGGCTTCAAGTTCTATAACTTGTCATCTTGCCAAGACACGAAAGGATACATATATATTTTAACAGTAACTAATTTAACATTTCTTGGGCTGCAAATTAAACGTCTACCTAAAAATATTAGAGAAACTCCGACCATTTGACAGCAAGGAGAGAGACATGTTAGCTTTCCGCAAGGGTGAAGAGAGCAATAACCAGGTTCAAGGAGCCATCAACTTTGTGCCACTGTGTGCACAGTGATATCATTGTGGCCTTTACTAAATTCCTCTTGAGTGACCCATGAATAAAGTTCCACGCATTGCTTAAAGAAGATGGAATAAAGTTGCATGTCTTGGCCTCAAGCATCTACACGATAAACAGCACCATTTTTATAATGTAATGAAGCGTGTGCGTGCGGCCCCTCCACTTTTTCGTCGTCCTAATTGCTAAAAAGTACTCACAAAAGAAGAGTATTAAATGGATTTGAACTTGAATTTTCACTTGTATACTAGTTTTTTTTTTTTTTTTTTTTGAGAAAGCACTTGTATACTAGTTACTTCTTAAAAAAAACCACATAAATGCTACCATCAGGGTTCAAATAACACTATCGACAAATCCGGAAACCTTTCCAGTGGAGAGGTATGCTGATAACCAGAAGCTTCTAAAACAATCCGACGCCCACACTGATCAATAATGAATTTTATACGACAATCTAATTTTATTTCCTGGATTGTGGCGCTGCCTACTTGTAACTTTGATCTGCCAAATCCTCCATCTGAACTTTTTTAGTTTTAAGAAAAACTGAAGGTTAAGACGAGTGAAAGCAACACATAAGAGATGATACTCTATCAGCACAGCTATTACGTGGTAATGATTAGGCTTTTCTAATAAAAGTATTAATTAGAATGTCAAGTGTGTTAGGAAAAACTAAAACGGGGGCAAAAAAACACAGTAACGCCAGCTAACAACCAAAAATCCAAAACAAAATCTCATGGAAATTAATACTACAATACAGGAATGACCCAAGCAAAGTTTTTTCTTGCTCCAAGACCAAACTCGGTTATCTGATGATACCAAAACAAACAGCTCAACAGCTGAACAAACCCTCCCATGCAACATACTGCAATACATGAAAGTATTGCAGCAGCATTAACAAAAAAAATTCAAACACATTAATTCGCAACACAAACAAACTACTTCAAGTCTCAAAACTCTTGGAAGATCAAGAAGTGACGAGAGGCACATCTTTTCAAACCTCTTCCACTGTTCATAACTCACCCGCCGTCTTCTGCTGCATCATGGCCCCCATATCACCTGTGGCTTGGGATGCCTTCTCCTTGGCGGCCTCATAGTTTGCCTTGGCAGACTCCGTCATGGTGTCCTTGGCGGTTTCGTAAGTCTCCTTGACCTTATTCTTTGCTCCCTCGTAGGCCTTCTCGGTCTTGTCGACAGCCATGTCTGCACCATCTTTAACCTTAGCCTTGGCAGCCTCTGCTTTCAGCATTGCACTTACTTTCATCTCTTCGAGCTTCGAGTTCACGAGATTCTCTTCCTTCAGGATTGCCATAAGCTTCTGCTCTGTTAGGGGAGTTGTCTTCAGTATTGTCATAAGCTTCTCATTTGATATGGGATACTGTTCCTTCAGTATTGCCATAAGCTTCTCTTCTGGAATGGGAATATTGGCGGTCTGTTGCGTCAATAAAAAACTCCTCTTCGAGTCTTCAGCCTGAGCTGAGCTGCCATCCTTGCTGTTGGAATGTGCATTCAGCTTCTTGTCAGCTCGGTTCTTCATCAGGGCATCTTTGATCCCCTCGGTTGTCAGAACTGTGTACTTGGTGGTGTCTGCAGAACGAAGCCAATAATGAGAAAGCATTAATGAGTTTGAACAATAAAAGTATGTCCCGAGAAATTCTCATGTGATAACATCTTTGGTCGAATAATTTGGGACATGAGATTCAAATTTATAATACAGTAGTAGAATATTGCAATATTATACATGTCTATTTTATATATACTCATTTCAGATAAAAATTTGAAATGACTTTTATTAATCAATTCAGAGTTGCACAAGTGAACTGGTTCATGCTTTGATCTCCCAATTCAAGCTAATTCATGTGTCAAGTTATTTCGAGAAAGGTTTCGGTTGATCTGTCTTAAATACCTCGATGGATTTTTTTTTTTTTTTCTCAGAAAGTAAATTGCTTTACTTAGTCTATTGCAGACGTAACCAAATGGCTTTTTGTGAGTGTACTCAAAATCAATGAATCAACATTTTGCATTGTCATAAAAAAAAGACACCATGTATATTTTCCAGAGATGGGTTTAAAACTTTAAACAAGCATGTAAACCTTCGGCTTTGTTTGTCTTCTCACATTTGGAAACTTTGGAATCATGCTGTCATGGGCCATCTCCAACTTAGACTTAGATTATGACAGAAATTATCCACTATTAGTCCCATGTGAAGGCAGAGCCAATAATTGCCTTCCAAACCTCCTTTCTCATCATTAGGCTACTTATAACCAAACCCCATCTACACCGACAAGTCTGATTTTTCTTTTTTTTTAAAAAAAAAATAAAAGCAAGGCTGGTTGAAACATCATAAAATAAGTTTCGAGGACGTCTCAAGCCGGGCCCAACTCATGGGACCAGAAGAATCCACTGAATCTAGCCTCTTACCACAGAAAGTTCATGGCTCGTATTAAATAAAACTTAAAAACTATTGAGTGTACTTTTTCCCCCCTTTGTTCGGAAGCATGGCCGCTTTGTCTCTCTCTCTCTCTCTCTCTCTCTCTCTCTCTCTGTCGGGGTCCACACACGCACAGGGGCGTGCACACGAATGAAACAAGATTTACCATTTTGATATAAGATCCTGTACTAATACCAATTTATTATATTATTAATATTTTTATTATAATATTTGATTTGATATATTGGTCATCGATATATCACTAATACCACATACTGATTTGATATTGATATACTGATGGATAAATTTTAGAATAAAATAATAAAAAATAATATATTAACTATAAATAATGGTCAATAATCAAAAATCCGTATACTATGATTCATAAATATTTTGGATAGTTGGATTCAAAATATTATGAGATTCGTGAGCTAACCATAAAAAATATTGGATTATAAGTAGGTCAGATCCTATATTTATAAATATTTAGGATCATTTTTTAGTGGACTGACCCAAATTCTATGGGAAGAAAAAAAATGATCTATTGAGATTATTTTTTTCTTTCTGTAGAATATGGAATGCAGGTCAGCTCATTCAAAAAGTGATTTTAGATATTTATAAACAAATCTCCTGATCTGCTTATATAGTTTATTATTTTTAATATTTAGCTCTGAATTTCATTGGATTTTAGCTCTAACCATCCAAATAGATTCTAAAGGATGGATTTGTTCAATCCATTATTCATAAATAGGTTTATTTAGATTTCAAAATATTATATTATTTTGATCAAACATAAGAAAATATTAAAACAAAGTAGAATTTTCGTTCTATTACCCCTCTTGCAATTATGACTAGCAGCCATTATCAAAATCCCCAATATAATGAGATTATGACACCATCATTTGCAAAACCTTCTCGTGCATACCATTATTTAAAAGGAAAGAGCATCATAAAGCAGCATGTATAATCACAACACTCCTTTGGTCCAAAAATATTGGAAGTCTCGTGATCAATAATCTATAGTTTGATTTCCATACGACCTTGATGTTGCCGTACATGGATCATCGCTACATGCACCAGAGACACTTTCATGGTTCAGTGTCCGGATGCAAGCTGGTCTTCAACCCTCGCGTGATTTACAGCCAACATGAGTTATGCATGGACCTGACATGACAGTTCCAATGCATGTTGCCCCGAACCACTGGACGGTACCACGTACGGGTGCTGCTACTGTGTCGCATTTAGACACCACTCTTTCTCGGAACACCGTTTCTTTCCCCCTTTCCCAAGTAACGCATAAATATTTAAACACTTTCCAAGGGAATGAAACGACCAAGCAATGTAATGTGTGGACTATTAAATGATCCTATGCAGTTTTACCCAAAAAAAAAAAAAAAAAAGATCCTATGCAGAACCGACCACATATCATGTACCACGATGCCTGAGAAAGAAGTTCATCAATGGTAATATCTTTGTGACGCGTACACGGCCATGCATTTCATGCATCTCAATGTGGTTTGTGGCTAGCATTGCACTGGATCATCAAAAATGGTCCATGATCCTATAAGCATCCGACCTTGCTTGCAATATTTTTTTTTTTAAAATATATATAATCAAAGTCATATGAACCCGTAGTATTAATTGGATATATAATTCATGCATGCTTGAATCATACCGGATGCAGCGTTGGATATCTTGCTGGCAGCATTTCCTGCAGCATCCTTTATCTGCTCAGCCGCCATCCTCTCATTTTCGTGCCTCAGCCCGAGACCCCTGCGACCACCACCACCATTGCCACCGTCATTAGTGCAAAACAAGAAAAGCATCGTAAAATTATTAAAGCAATCACACATTAGTAATTGGTACGGGAAGTAAAGAAGGGACGGACTCGCTTACTTTGTCCTGGACCCAGTTGGCCCAGGACTCAGCCTTCTCCTTGGCTTCCTCCACCGCTGAACCGTCGGCCGACGCCGGCCTCGGCCCCCATAGCACGAGGAAAATCCCTGCAAGCCAGAGCAAACTCGCAACACAACTCGACGCCTTTCTTCCCCTCGCTGCCATCTCTCTCTCTTTCTTGGTGGGAGTGTGTGTGGGTGTTTTGATTTCTATTGGGGTGGTGGTATGGAAGTATTTAAGGGAGGCGTCGGTTGGTACATATACCGTGGGCTGTGGACACGTGGGAGTCGAAGAGCGAAGACCGGGCGACGTGGCGTTCCAAGCAGGGAGGTGTTTCTGAGGGAAGGACACGTGGCAGACAAAAATAAAGAGGTTGGCCGGATCCTGGGCCACACCTGGCGGAGCATGAATGGCAACGGACCGGACGTGTTTTCCGGAAGATAACGGTTTGGTTAGGTTCAAGGCGTCCGTTATTTTTAAGCGGTCACTTCTCCAAATTCTAAATAAAATGTAGGTAGGGAAATTTATTTTCAACATGACCCCCAACCTTTTGATCTCTATATTTTATCATGTGATTTATCTAAGATAAATTGGCTGTTTAAACGGATTAAACTAGCCTATGCCTTCCTCTTGTTATCTATATTTTGTGATTTATGAAGATAAATGTTCATTCATTTGTTTAGTTGATTAATTGTTTGTATATGATAGTTATTTGAGGAAAAAAAAATATCTTAGAAAATTTTAAAGAAAAATTATAACTAGTAATTGCTGTGATTAAAAAGTCCTTAAAATCTACATAAAATGTCACCAAGTAAGATATGCATCGATATTATATCCTTTTCTTTATAATATTTAGTACATAATGAGGGGTTACCTCTTCATCAATATTTATCGTGTGTATTACGAGAGGGATGGTGTGGACTGATGTGGGAGAGATCTTCTGATTTTTTAGATGACTCTTTTCTCTAATTTTTTTGAGATATACTCATACTAGAGTTATATAAACATTTCTGTCTTATTAAAAAATATATATATACATTGAATATTTGCTTATTTATTAAATTTATAACTATAAATTTTTAAAAATTGAAAAAGAGTTGGGAGTTAATAAAGTAGACTCAATCTAATAATAACCTTTGAGAGAAGTTAGGGAAGGCTCATCACACTATGATCATCCAAGTCTAGAGATATATAGCATTCAAGAATTAGATCCAAAATCTTTGACTGCTAAGTAGGATATGAGATTGTCTGATAAGTTCCCTTTCATGAACTTTTATTCTCTTTTTATATTTAATAAGTAGGTGTTCAAATAATTTTGTCAAGTAGCAACTTTTTAAAATCCTTTAATCAATCAAGAATTTTTAATAAAAATATATGCATATTGGAATCCACAAAATCTTATACTTTACCGTATGGTAGCTCTACATTTGAGTTGGGGAACGAAAATTTTTATTGTAATTAATCATTATAGAGTTAAGACTATGAAAGCTAGGACTGAGCATGGGTCAGATTGAATCGGGTTGAGAGCAAAATTTGATCCGGTCGAATCCAATCGAATTGAAGAAAATCTAATCCGTTGCCGACTATTTATCATATATAAATCGTTTGAAATTGAAGATAATGGTTTGTAGTGGATTCGGATGGGTTGTATCAGTTTAGGCTTCAATATGGATCCAATATTAATTTTAAACATGACAAACTAATACACTATTCAATTCATATAGAAATTAGGATATAATAATTTCATAACATGCATAAGTTAGTATAATATGTCATAATTGTCAATTTTCAATTCTCCAAATAGCCTAAGTATTAAAAATATTATATCGATTGATCGGGTTTGATTTCATACAGATTAAAAATATAGAAACCGAATCCGACCATAATTAACCAAATTTTTTACGAATCACAATCCAATTCAACTTGAATCAAATTTAATTTCATACGGATTCGATTTCATATGGGTCAAGTTAGGAGGATTTCTTCGAATTTCGATTATTTGCTCATGTTGCAGCCAATCCCCTCATCGCCTGGTCGCCGGGAACGAGCGCCTGCAAAAGAAAGTCCGCACTGATCGGAGGTGGCTCCGGCGAGGACCCTCCGACGGTCAAGTCAGAGAGGAGACTAGGCAACAGTGAAAAGAAAACAAGGAGCTCAACGAGAGAGAGAGTGCGAGAGCCGGAGAGGAGGGGTTTAGGGGTTTCGAATCGACCTCTAGCACTGTCGCCTTCCCCGATATATATAGTGGAGTATGGTATGGCGCCGTCATTAATGGCGCAGACAATTGAAGAATTGCCAACTCACTGAGGACTGTCAGAGTCACCGTGAGGGTGTCAAATCACCGTGGGGCTGTCAAATCGCTAGGGTTGACTCATGCCTTAGGTGGGATAATGCCCCTAGACGGCAGTGCCGCATGCCGTTGTCAGGACTAACAATTCTCAGCAGTTGTACGGCACCTGAAGGAGCCGACCGACCATAGGTCGGCGGCTAGTTGAGGGGCGTCGGGTGGAAACTCGGGGCCCCTGCGACAGTCAGTTGGGCGCGTCGCAAGAGTCGGGCAACGGACTCCATAGTGCAGCCGGTCGGGAGAGAGGAAAGGGTCTGCTTGACCAACGTATCCTCGGTCGGTCGGTAACGGCAGCCGTCGGTCGGTCGGCAGAGTCGGGCGCTGGTCATGTGGACTCGACGATGAGTCAGCGTGAGTGGGGTCGGTCAGTATTCCCCAACAGTTGCCCCTTCTCCACTCCTGAGTCGGATGGTGTGCTGGCCAATGTCTTTGTTTGGGCGGCAGCGTCGGACGAAAGGAGTGGATTCTCAGTGCATTAAGTTTCGATTCTGACGATCGTATTGTGGGCTGATACGGTGTCAGGCGCCTCATGAATACCGGGTGATTCACCGGCGTCAGACGTCCCATGCCAGATATCCCATCGACGTTTAATGTCTGGTCGGTATCGGGTGTCCTGTCGGTGTCAGGTGTCTCATCGGTGTCAGGTGTCTCGTCTCATCGGTGCCAGACGTCCCGTCTCTTTGGGAATGGAAACCGTCGTTCCTGCCGCCCCTTCGGGGATACGAAACGTCACGGTCTCTTCGCCATGTGGCAGGTGGCTATTGAGCCGGGTCTGTTCGAGCGGATGGAGGTGACGTGGCTCGATCTGAGGATGGGTGCGTCAAACCGTCAGGCCGACAGACGGCCCGGATGATGCCATGTGGCACGATCTGGGAATCCCTCGTTGGTCGTGCCTTCATCTCGACCATCGGGGGTACTATATATACAAAGTCGCCTGCATCCAGATTTTTACCCCCCCCATTTTGCCGTCGAGACTCTGTCCGCGTAGTCCCTTGCTCCAGGTACTCATCCCCGCTTTCCTTCTTTTTGGGAGTTCTCTCTTCTTCTTTTGAGGGCCTTCATCGTCTTCATTGTCTTCTTCCTTGCCTTCTGACGGTTCTTCTCCTTCTTTTTCTCATCTTTTGTTCTGGTTCATGGCTAGAACATCTCCAAGAGGAGGTCGGTCGGGAGATCCGACCGACGACCCTTGGTCGACCCCGGAGGTGGAGGCCTCTTCACTTTCGGGGCCGAACGTCGATCGGCTCCGGGAGCAATATTGCATCCCGGAGCAATTTCGGCTATTCGCCCCTGGTGCCAATGGTCGGGTCAATAGCCCGCCTGAGGGCCAGGTGGCCTTCTACGTCGAGGACCTCTGGACCGGTCTTCGCTTCCCGGTTTCGGAGTTCGTCCGGAATGTACTCGACTATTACGGGCTATGCCTGATGCAACTCGCGCCGAACTCAGTTCGGCTAATAGTCAGTTTTGCTCTGCTGTGTCGGCTTTTGCCGACTGACCCTCGGATTTTTCTCTTCCGAGCCTTCTTCATCCTCCGACCCCACCCTAAAGTCCGAGGGTGGTGGTACTTTAATCCTCGGAAGGGGCTTTCTTTTATCATCGGTCTTTCGTCGTCCATTCATAGATGGAAGAACCAGTTCTTTTTTGTATCTTCTTCTATTCCTTGGGGGTTTCCTGCCCGTTGGGGGGACCCCCGTACCCAACCGAACGAGAACAGTCGGGTGGAAGCCGAGGACCGGGAAGACTTCCACCGTCTGAAAGATATTTCGGTGTCGAAGCAGAGGGAGCTCGTCACCGAGCAGGCCCTGATGACGTCGGTCTCAGTCCGGTCCCTCGCTTAGGTCCATTTTCCACCTTCCTTCTCCTTTCTTCTTTCCTTTCCTTTATGGTGCTGACCATCTGTCGTCGTTTGCAGATATGCCACCGAGGTCGAGACTGACGGCAGCCGACGTACGGCAGTACGCCGTACGGAAGAGGCCGGCACAAGGGGTCGGGCCGTCGCGGCCTCCCAAGAGGCCCCAAGTAGCTCCGTCGAGCGAGCCGACTGGGTCGGGGGCGGAGCCCATCATCGCACTGTCGGCACCGACGGTGCTCGTCGATGTCCCGTCCGAGGGACCGTCGGGCGAGGGCGCAGCCTCGCCCGAGAGAAGGGCGGCCGAGGAATCGGTCGACAATGTGCCGGATGTTCAGCCGGTGGAGGAGGTTCGGGAGGAGGCGCGCGAGCCCGAGCAACCCGCGTCCGTTGCTGCCGCGCCTTCGGGGGATACACGGTCGGGCTCAAGTATCCCATCTTTCTCCGACATCAGGGCCTGGATGTCTGGCCGAGGGAAGGCCCCGATGGCGTCCGGCGGTGAAGGAAGGTCGGCCGGTGGTGGGGGGTCGACCGACTTCCCACTTCCCGAAGGTGCGTCGGGTCTGGCCAACCATGACTTGGCCAGAAAGCTGTGCCAGGCGCTCCTTCTTCCGGCCGACATTGAGGCCATGAAGAATCAGCGGATCTCCAATATGCTATCTTCATTCTACCTGATGATGATCTGGGTGAGTCTCTCTCTTTTTTGTCTTCATTATTGTTTCTATGAGTTCGGTCTTCTGACGGTCGGTCTTGTTTTGTGCAGCTGGTTTACAACATATCCGAGCTAGAGACCGGATATCGAAAATTCGATGATCTACGTGCGGCTTGGATAGACAAGGTCACAGCCGCTGAAGCCGACAGGGTCATTCTGGTCGACCAGCTACAGCAGTCGGTCGACCGGGAGGGCCGGCTTGAGAGGGAGGTCTCCCGACTCACAGAGGAGGTCTCCCGACTCACAGGTGCGCTGGTGACTTCGGAGTCCGAGCTGCAGTCGACCCGGGACGATGTCAAGAAGAAGTCCCAAACCGTCCGTCGGCTTCGGCACAAGAGGGACAGCTCCGCCAAGGAGCTGAAGGCCGAACGCAAGCAGCTCCGAGTAAGCCTCGGGAACCTCGCTAAGGCCGAAGAAGGTCTGTCCATCGCCCAGGCCGACGCAGACGTCGCGAGGGCGGAAGCGGAGTCGGTGAAGGAGGTCATGGGTCGGGCCATAGAAGACTTCCGCTACTCGGAAGAGTACCGGGAGGAACTTCTGGAGAGCGGCTTCCGCTCGTACCGAGTAGGGTACGAGGATGCTCGGAAAGCGGTTCGAAGCTTGTACCCGAAGCTTGACCTCGGCAGCATCGTTCTGCCAGAGTCGGAGGCCCCAGCTACGGAGGAGACGGCCGACCCATCACCGGGAGGTCCCACCACCAGGGCGGAAGCCGAAGCAGACGCGGAGCAAGCCACCGAAGATCAAGCGGCCCCGACTCTCGGAGCCCGAGCAGATCCGCCGACCGTCCCCGATCTCCGCCCGATGGAAAAGGTCGACTCTGAGGACTAGTCGGTCTTTTATCTTCTTTGCTTTTGTTTATCATACTTATATCCGGGCTTCGGTGCAGTTTTGTAAACTTGTCCCGAACTTCAATGAAATCAAAGACAAGGTCTTTTGGACTTGAACTTTTCTTCTTTGTGATATGTCTTTCTTCTTTCATGTGTCGTGGGATACCTTTGAACACATAAGTCGCTAGCCCGATAGATTCGGTAACGCGTGCCGTCACAATGGCAGAGCAAATCCGACTTAGGATCAGCCTCCCGACCGTCGTATAATCCGACGGTCGAGGGCTTAAGTCGGACGTCCGCCGCCCGGTTGTGAGTCGGGCGTGTTCGTCGAGTCAAAATCCATCCGACCGTCGGGCGGGACTCGATGGTCGGATCATTTCATGGGGTCCGGCAGTCGAATATCTTTCAACGCGTTCAGTCGAGTGGCGTTCGACGCGTTTAGTCGGGGAAGCGATGATAAGTCGGATCCTGGTACCCTTACGTCGGGTACTTACGTCACGCCGCGTGATAGACGGTGGTAAGCCGAATATTTTTCGATCGATCGTAGCTCGATCGGTGAGTCATGAACGCGATAGTGGTCGCATCGTGTGATAGATAGTGGTAAGCCGAATATCCTTCGATCGGTCGTAGCTCGGTCGGTAAGTCGAGAACGCGACAGCGGTCGCGCTGGCATTTTGCCTTTCTTGGTCGGGGCTGAGTCGGCGAGTTAGCCGATCGTCTGGCCTGAAAGTTCGACCGTAGAAGGAGTGTAACTTCCGTTGTCATGGATATTCCAGCCCTTGTAAGCGTCCGATGCATCGTCGACGATCGGGCCGTCAGTTCCCAGCGGAACATTGAGTACGAGTCGGGACATCGGGGCTCATACTTCTTGGCGATCGCCGACCAATAGTCGAAGAGTCGAGATTCCAGACTCCGAAATTTGAAACTGAATTTGTATTCTAAGTGAACAAGTACCAAGTTCATTGGTAATACAACTTTAAGTTGTCGGCATTCCAAGTCTGAGGAATGGGGTTCCCTTCCAGAGTCTCCAGCCGGTAAGCTCTCGGCCCGTAGGTGTCTGCTACCATGTAGGGCCCTTCCCAATTTGGAGCTAGCTTCCCCTGGTCCAGAGGCTTTGAGACTTCTGCCTTTCTTAGGACTAGGTCTTCAGGCCTGAAAAGCTTTGGCTTGACCTTGGCGTTGTAATATCGGGCTACTTTCTGTCGGTAAGAAGTCATACGAAGTTGAGCCTCGCTCTGAAGCTCGGGGAGGAGGTCTAGGTCGGCTCTTCGGCTTTCAAAGTTGTTCGACTCTTGATACTGCTCGACCCTAGTTGATGGCAGCCCGATCTCGAGCGGTATCATTGCCTCCGTCCCATAGGCCAAACTGAAAGGTGACTCCCCGGTCGGAACACGGGGGGTCGTCCGGTAAGCCCACAGGACGGAGTTCAACTCCTCGACCCAGAGGTCCTTGGCTTCATTTAGTCGGGTTTTGAGCCCGTGTAGTATGGTCCGGTTGGTCACCTCGACTTCACCGTTGCACTGTGGGTGCCCGACCGAAGTCAGTCGGTGCGTGATGTGAAATCTCGCGCAGAAGTCCCTAAAGTCCTGGTTGTCGAACTGTCGTTCATTGTCAGTGATAATGGTATGCGGCAATCCGAACCTGAAGATGACGGACTTCTGGATGAAGTCCTCCATCTTTCGCTCGATAATCTGTGCCAGGGGCTCGACCTCCACCCACTTGATGAAGTAGTCGATGGCGACGACTATAAACTTTCTTTGGCCAGATGCTAGAGGGAAAGGATCGAGAATATCGATCCCCCACTGGGCGAAGGGCAATGGGGCGATAATAGGAGTGATTTGGCTGGCTGGTCGGTGTTGTACGTTGACGTACCTTTGGCATGGTTCACACTTCCGAACCGACTCAGCCGCATCCTTCCTCATGGTGGGCCAGTAGTAACCCTGCCGCAGGACCTTGTATGCCAAGGATTTACCCCCCAAGTGACCCCCACAGATCCCTTCGTGCACTTCTCTGAGTGCGTAGTCTGCGTCGGTTGGTCCCAAGTATCTGAGCAAGGGAAGGGAGAACGACCTTTTGTAGAGTCGGCCGTCCATCATTACGTATTGGGAGGCCAACCATCGGAGCCGTTTGGACTCCGTGGGGTCTTCAGGACTAATCCCGTCGGTTAAGTACCGAACAATCGGATCCATCCAGCTCGGTTCGGCCGTCAGTTGTAGCACCTCCTCGATCTTGACGATGCTCGGTTGCTCGAGATTCTCCACGAGCGTCCGGCCCAAAGCGTCGTAAGCTGAAGTCGCCAGCCTGGAGAGTGCGTCGGCCCGGACGTTCTCCGACCTGGGGATATGGGAGATCTCGAAATATCTGAGACGCGCCACAAGATCCTTCACTTTCTGAAGATATTTTGTCATAGCCGGATCTCGCACCTCGAATTCGCCTTTGACCTGCCCCACGATTAGCTGAGAATCGGAGAAGACCCGGAGGCTATCGATCCCAAGTTCTTTCGCCATCCTCAAGCCGGCGAGGAGTGCTTCATACTCGGCTTGATTGTTAGAGGTTTTAAAGTCGAATCAGAGGGCGTACTCGATGACTACCCCCTCCGAGTTGGTAAGCAGGAACCCGACCCCGCTCCCCTGAGCGTTTGAAGCTCCGTCAATGTGCAGTACCCAGGTGGACACCGGGTCAGGCTCAGAGACCGCAGCCCCCCAGAGTTCTCGCCTTCCGATCCTTGGTCGGTCGTCGGGCATTCTGCGATGAAGTCGGCCAGGACCTGGGTCTTTAAGGCAGATCGCAGTCGGTACTGTATGTCGAACTCACTGAGCTTCATCGCCTACTTCGCCAGTCGCCCCAATGTATCGGGTCGGTGAGGACCACAATGGCATACGCTTGAAAGTATGGGCAGAGTCGTTGTGCGAAGACGGTCAGGATGAAATCATCTTTTCTGTCTCCAAGTATCGAGCTTCAGCGCCACGGAGCACTTTGCTGGTATAGTATATAGGTTGATGAATTCGGCTCTCGTTCTCTCGGACGAGCACCGAACTAACCGCCTCGGAGGAAGTGGCCAAATAGAGATACAACATCTCCCCGACCTCTGGCTTCACAAGCAACGGCGGAGAAGCCAGGTACCTCTTCAGATCCTCGAAGGCTTGTCGGCACTCATCCGACCAAGAGAAACCCTTCGCCTGCCTCAGGGTCTCGAAGAACGGGAGGCATCTTTCAGCTGACCGAGAGATGAATCGGCTGAGAGCGACGACTTTCCCATTCAACTGCTGGACCTCCTTCTTGGTGCTCGAGTGGCGCATGTCAATGATTGCTTGGATTTTTTCGGGGTTGGCCTCGATCCCTCGTTGCGAAATGAGGAACCCAAGGAACTTCCCCGAGGTCACTCCAAAAGCGCACTTACTCGGATTCAGCTTCATTCGGTGTTGTCATAAAGTGCGAAAAGCTTCTTCGAGATCTCGAACATGATCTGCAGTCCGCGCACTCTTGACCAGCATGTCGTCCACATATACTTCCATGTTGCACCCGATCTGGTCTTTAAAGACCTTATTGACGAGTCGCTGGTAGGTGGCCCCGGCGTTCTTCAGTCCGAAGGGCATTACTCTGTAGCAGTAGAGGCCCTTGGGAGTCACGAAGGCAGTGAGCTCCTCATCTTCGGGCACCATCCGAATCTGGTTGTATCCGACGAAGGCATCCATGAAGCTGAACAGTCGATAATCGGATGTCGCATCCACCAGCTGGTCGATCTTCGAAAGTGGGAAGCTATCTTTTGGACAGGCCCGATTCAAGTCAGTGTAGTCGATGCAAATCCTCTACTTTTCGTTGGCTTTCTTCACCATAACAACATTGACGAGCCAATCGGGATATGTAGTTTCTCTGATGAAGCCTGCCTCGAGTAGCTTGTCCACTTCTTCGTTGATGGCCTTCTGTCTTTCAGGAGCAAAAGACCTTTTCTTCTGCCTCACCGGCCTCATCGTTGGGTCGATGTTGAGTCGGTGCGTTATTATCTCTGGGAGGATAACCGACATATCTGCTGCCGACCAAGCGAATATGTCGGCGTTGGCCTTCAGCAGCTCCGCCAACCATCGTCGTTCTGGGTCGGGTAGTTGAGACCCGACCCATACCTTTCGGTCGGAATTCTCCGCTATCGAGATGGGAATGAGCTGTTCGGCTAGTTCACCCCGTTCTTCCTCCTCCCGTTGGTCTAGCTTGTCGATCGTTAGGGAGCCCTTCAACTCCTCGCTTTGAGCGGAGATCTGGAAGCATTGACGAGCGAGCTGTTGGTCTCCGCGCATCTCTCTGACTCCATTTTTGGTCGGAAACCGAACCAGGAGATGATATGTCGAAACTATCGCCCTGAGGGCGTTTAGTCCGGATCTTCCAAGTATGGCGTTGTAAGCCGAAGACACTTGGACGACCGCAAAGTCAAATGGACCGTGCTTTGTCGTGGTTCGGTTCCAACCGTCACGGGCAAAGTAACTTCTCCTTCCATCGTGACAGCGTCCCCAGCGAAGCCTATCAAGGGCGTAGAGACTCTCTTGAGTCGGTCGATCGATAGTCGCATCCGGGAGAAGGTCGAGTAAAACAAAACGTTCGTTGAACTTTCATTATCTATAAAGATTCTTTTTACATCATAGTTCGCTATTGTTGCCGAGACAACAACAGCGTCATCGTGAGGAATTTGGATGCCCCGAACATCTTCTTCTGTAAAAGTGATTACGTCGTCCGGGCGCAGCTTCTTCGTCAGTTCTCCTCCAGCAGACGTCCCCGGGCCCAGTCGTTTGGAAATCATGTTGATGACCCCGGCCGTAGGCTGATTAGTCGTCGCTTCTTCAGTCGGCTGGGGTCGTCGCTCGGCAACGGGTTGAGTCGGCGGGTTCCTCCAAAATTTATCGAGATATCCCCGGTGGATGAGGACTTTGATCTCATCCTTAAGCTGGATGCATTGCTTGGTATTGTGGTCGTGGCCCCGGTGGAATCGGCAGTACTTCCGCCGGTCGAGGCCCTTTGCCTTCAGAGGCGGAGGCCGTCGTAGGTACTCTTCTCCTTCGATCTCCATCAAAATCTGCGCACGGGGAGCAGAGAGAGGAGTGTACGAGTCATACCTGGGGCGTGTTGGCCTTGGACTCCGCCGTCAAGGCGACCTCTGGTTTCGTCGCGGAGGCGAAACCCGACCGTCGGTCGGGTGCCTGCTGGGCTCGGCAGGGTCCCGACACTTTCTTCGCTTCTCCTTCGAGCCCTTGAACTCGGTCAAGCGTCGGTCGGAGGCTCCTTCGTCCGCGCGCATGTACTTGTACGCACACTCCAATAGTTCGGCATACGTCCGGGGGAGGGTCTTGTCCAGGGAGTAGGTGAATCGGATGCCCTTAGCCCCCGTTTCATGGCGGAAATGGCCATGTCTTCGTTGAGGTCCCGGACCTCAAGCGTGGCCGCGTTGAATCGCATCACGAAGTGTCAGAGCGTCTCATTTTCTCCCTGTTTGAGGGAAAAAAGACTGTCCGACATTCGCGGCGGCTTCCGACTGGTGCTGAAGTGGGCCACGAAGGAGTGCTCGAGCTGTCCGAAGGAGTGGATACTTTTCGATCGAAGATCGGAGTACCAGGCCTTGGCAGCTTTGCGGAGCGTGGTGGGGAAGCCGATGCAAAGAAGAGCGTCGGTTGCCCCTTGGATCGTCATGAGAGCTTTGTAGCTTTCCAGGTGGTCGATTGGGTCAGTGGAGCCGTCGTAGGGTTCCACATGCGGCATCTTGAACCGACTGGGGATCGGTTCGTCGAGGATGAGTCGGGAGAGAGGTTGGGCGATTTGAAAGTCGACGTCGTTCGAAAACTTCTGTCCGTCCATCTGCAGCTGGGCAAGCCGACGGTCGATTTTCTCAAACCTGCATTCGTAGTCATCGATCCGTCGGTGCTAGGAGACCCCAGGAGTGAAGTCTCCGAAGGAGTCGGAGAGAGAGGCGGACGGTATTTGCGGTCGCTTCTCCTTCCTTGCTCGTTCCAGCTGGGAGGGAGAAGGCCGTTGAGACCGATGGGTGTCGCGCCGCGGCCGCCCCTCCTCTCGGTGGGAGCGCTGTGGCAGGTGCTCCTGCGGGGGCGACGGAGACCGATGCGGACGTCGGCGGCTGCTCCTGGAGGGCATCGGACGTGCCGCCGGTTGCTCGATCGGTGAAGGCGGCAGCCGGATCGGTTGTTGCTGAAGGTTTTTGACCCCATTTGTCAGCACGGTCATCTGCCGCACGATCGCCGCGATTTGCGCCTCCGTGGTCACTGCGGGGTGCGGAGAGCTAGGTTCCGCCATGGAGGGTGGAGGAGAGGCCTCTTCCCGGTGGGAAGAACTCCTCGCCGATCCAGTGACCCTCGACCGTTGAGCTCTTGTCTTTGTCATCTTGGATTCTGTGGTGGTTACAATCCCTGGTGCTGTCAATGAAGCACTAACTTGTCACTGCTTACCCCCCTACCTGGCGCGCCAATCTGTTGCGGCCAATCCCCTCATCGCCTGGTCGTCGGGAACAAGCGCTTGCAAAGGAAAGTCCGCACTGACCGGAGGTGGCTCCGGCGGGGACCCTCCGACGGTCAAGTCAGAGAGGAGACTAGGCAACAGTGAAAAGAAAACAAGGAGCTCAACGAAAGAGAGAGTGCGAGAGCTGGAGAGGAGGGGTTCAGGGGTTTCGAATCGACCTCTAGCACTGTCGCCTTCCCCGAAATATATAGTGGAGCATGGTATGGCGCCGTCATTAATGGCGCAGACAATTGAAGAATTGCCAACTCACTGAGGACTGTCAGAGTCGCCGTGAGGATGTCAAATCGCCGTGGGACTGTCAAATCGCTAGGGTTGACTCATGCCATAGGTGGGATAATACCCCTAGATGGCAGTGCCGCATGCCGTTGTCAGGACTGACAATTTCCAGCAGTTGTACGGCATCTGAAGGAGCCGACCGACCATAGGTCGGCAGCTAGTTGAGGGGCGTCGGGTGGAAACTCGGGGCCTCTGCGACAGTCAGTCGGGCGCGTCGCAAGAGTCGGGCAACGGACTCCATAGTGCAGCCGGTTGAGAGAGAGGAAAGGGTCTGCTTGACCGACGTATCCTCGGTCGGTCGGTAACGGCAGTCGTCGGTCGGTCGGCAGAGTCGGATGCCGGTCACGTGGATCCGATGATGAGTCGGCATGAGTAGGGTCGGTCGGTATTCTCCAACAGCTCAGTTACAGTGAAAGCAGTAAAATAGATCTCAATGACCTTATTAAATTCTGTACAAAGTGTGATGATAACTCTCAATTTTTAAGTTCTGTTTGCACCTTTTTAAGTTTGAATCTTCTGATCCATATGTGTCTTTCTTGACTAGATATGGTAGTAAGATTTATTATGGTTGGGTCCAATTCTCTTCATACTTTAAAAGAATTTGCCCTGATTGTGAGCCATGCATGTTCCATGTACCACAAATTTATCAGCACCCCTGCAAAGTAACTGGTTAGAAACGCTTGTTCGAACACCAACGAGGGGAAAGTATAGAAGGTACCTCAAGCAAGACGAATGCAAGTTTTCTGCTGAATGTTCCAGAAAATAGCATCCTGGGCACTTAGAAGCAGTTTCACCGTTGCATCTGTGAAGACATCTAGAGCAACCATGAGCACATTGTGACATCCAATAGTTCTGTGATCAAGGAAACATCATGAGAAGCTAACTGCTCCAGTGCTTCCAAATGATCATGAGAAAGGGCAAATTATATGAACTTCAGATATTTAAAACAGCACTTGGCTTCCAGGAAAAGAGGTTGAAAGCAAGGGTACAACATTCAAACAAGGCTCCCTTTCACTAATAAGCTGGTGGAACCAAGCCACATAGATGGCCTCACCTTCCAGACACCATGGAATTCCAGCCAGGTCGACTATACCCACCGCATGCATGTTATCATAAGAAGGGCATTAGTTAAAGTTGTCACCATTCCATAATTCCTCCATTAAAACTAATATGAAATTGATTTTCATTCAGCTCTAACGTATATTTAGGATAATCTCTGAGTAAAATAACCGGTCACATTGCAAGAAAAATGATTTGCACTTGTGACATCATATCAAGCACATATTTCCAAAATTACCTTCCAATAAAATATATCCATACATGAATATGTCTGTCAAAAAGGAAACTAAAATGTCCCATCCCTCCGTTTTACATCAGGCTACAAAAAGGTGTCCATGAAGTTTACACAGATACAGCGACAAGGAAGCTGTGATATCCAAGTTAAATGACGATCAACAGAGGTATAAAGAAAGCATGAATAAAAGGTCAGGTTTTCTATACTTGATGAAAGTTAGTATGAGCATACATTATATAATTAGGAGACTTATACACACAAAAAAAAAAAAAAGAAAAAGAAAAAAGAAAAAACGCTGAGACCACATCGAGCCTTCTACCAGTCCATTGCACTCAGAATGGGTCAGAGTTATCTTAGATCAGGATCATCTTCATCCTCAATATCTTCATTCGATGGCCGGATTCTCTTTCCTTCTCTCAGTGCAATTCTTCCTCCCTTCTTCGGTTTTCCTCTGTCAAAAAATGAATTATACAGTCATTCATTTAACTTCCAATCATACATCCAGAACATGCGAATATGTACTCTTAGCTTGCATCTGTAAAGCCAGTCATACATGGAAAAAGGTACTTACAAGCATGCAAACGCTGAAGAGAGAGAGAGAAATGCGCATGCATGCACATGTAAACAAGCATGTGTCCAGAAATATCCAAGTCATTTACCCAGTAATATTGGATCAATAGAACCTCTAGAATTTTTCAAGTGAACTCAGAATAGGGAATACAATCCAGTAAGGGCTGGGAATAACAGACCATAGATGATCAGCCAAGAAACACAATCGCCATGAGATGTAATAACAAAAATGGGCCTTCCAAATTTTTTGAAGAACCTCAATATTTCATTTGGCACATGCACTGTTTAGCGAAAACATTTCATATCATCATGTGATTCCAAAGGTTAAGTGATAAATATACTCACTGTCCATTAGCAGGAATGGGCCAGCCCTTTAATCGACCTGGACCATAATCAGCCCTTCCATCTGACATGGCAAGAGAAAAAATATGTCATTAACATCTTGCCATTGTTGATTAGATTTGATATATCAATATGTGCAGGCTCACCATCACGTCCAACAATATGTTCTTCAACCTGAAAATGGGCAAGTTAACATATGTAAGAATTTCAAACATAAGACTGAACTTTTATTCAATTTTGTTTCTGGAAACTACTTTTACAAACTTAGTAATATTGCACAAAAAAAAAAAAATCAAGGTCTACTACTCCAAGCCCTCACATGTTAATATTTAGTTTTTTGCTGAACCTATTACTAATACATAACATTAAAGGGTAGAATTTATTTAATAGATCTAAGGAAACTATGTACCGACAATAGGGCCACAAGTGGATCGAGTGGGATTGGCTCAACCCCGATCCAATCCATTTTAGAATCAGGTTAAGTCGAACCCAAGCCTAATCCACTTCTATTCATGATGGCCCAGATTGGGTTCAGAAATTATGTTATCAATTGATTGGTTATTTCAGGTCAAATCAGGTCAAGAATAATTTCACATAAACTATAAGAAACAGGCATTAATAGATTAATTATTTGTATTATAAACATGTTATGCAAGAAAAAAGCGATTAAATGTTTACACATAAAAATGACCTGCCTTACATAAGATTTGTGTGGCAACCATATCTAAATTATAATCAACAATGAAAGATGAGGGTTGACCACATAGAGTCATCATTAGAAGTGAATAAATTGACTAGATTCAAGGACAGCTATGAAAATATAGTTAACAAGTTTTGGATTAGTTTGGGTTGCTATGGCCTAGTTTCAGGTACTTAGTGATCCAAATCCAATCCATATTTGGAAGTTATATTTTTAAATTCAAGCCTAATTCAAATAACTACAACTCAAGCAGGACCAGGTTATTTTTGGATTAGTTCCAGATCGAAAGTGGGCCAATCCAATCCATTTGCAGCCCTGACAGTTTGAACCATTAAGAAATTTGTAAATTGAAAAACCTTGAACAACGTGAAGGCACTACTCAGTGAACTTGATAGCCATTAGATTACCATAATTATATCAGATGTAAAAATCTGATTCAAGTAATTGTTAAATTTAAAACAAAAACACGGAATCGTGAATAGGTATATGGAAGTTGTCCTGCACCAAAGAATTATCTTGAACTGATAAGGAGAATAGCATGCATTACGCTCAAATTCATGATGAGGTTACATACAGCAGGTGAAGTAACTGATGACAAAGAGAATATCCTATCATCTGGCTGAAACTTCCTTGGGCGTTTCAAGCTGAAAGCACAATTTTGAAACAAGTTTGTGTCACTTTACATGAGATATCTCTACGAGAATCCAACAATTTTTATACTCAGACAATCGTTAAAATTAGGAAAAAAAAAAAAGACAGTAGCATAGGGAAATAAGATCATGCAGCTGAACATGAAATTGTGGCACACAATAACTCAAAACGCAGACACGTAAAAGAAAAATCTTTGAAGGGAAAGAAGAAATACTACACTATAGTACTTTTCAAGTTAATATTTAAGAAGAAATATCATCAGAACCAACTTATACATATATCATGCTCAAAGCCATCTATACTAGTCCAAGATAAACTAAGAAAAGCAAATATCTTAAATCTTATGCATTAAGCAGGATGTTGTATTTGATGGATAACATCTCAAAGACTAGTCTTGCCAAGGATTAAGGTGTCAGAACATATTGATATTTACACTACTATATAAGCCGCACCAACAAGACAGGGTCGGATATATTGTTGTCTGCTGCTATACTGTCTATTTCATTTTGTTCCAATCCATGTTAGTTCATATCAGTTTGTGCCGGTTTTTATTATATCAGCACAAATTCATACAAACCACAAACTTCCTCCTCCTCTTTTGTTTATTGAGCTGGCCTTTTCTTTTAGTGTTAGATCTTTCCCTTTAAAGATTGGAAGACCAGTCATACATATTCACCGCATGCAACTGTCATCCTCTGTCAAATTAAAGAACGGAAAATATTGTCCTTAGTTAGGAGAAATCAAGCTATTATTAGTTTATTTAGATCACTATATCATAAGTTTGGTTAACATAAGATTCAGGTGCAGGTATACAGAAGCAGGTCTCTCAGCTAAAATTAGGGCAACAATATGCTTAGGAAACTGGTGTGGCGATAGAGTTTCTGAAGCAGATATAAGGTCATAAGTTTGTAGTACTTGGTCTCTAATAGCATGAATTTTAAGTTTGTTTTTGTTTATAATGCCTACACAGTCAAATGTTTAAACATGACTGTCAAATGAAAACAAAATTATATAAAGATCCTTAAGTAGATTCAAAGTTATTTTTTTGTATCGACTTTAGATTTATTTTTCCTCAATTTATTAATAATTATTTTTCATGGATCTTGAATAAGGCATTCAATTAAAAATTACCTTCATCTTCCCTAATCCTCCTCCTCTGCTTAGCTCCCTTTCCCTCCATTACATCTCCCATTCATCCAAGGCCAAAGCTAGGATTTTTATATTTGGGGGGTGTTCTCCCATTCATCCAAGGCCAAAGCTAGGATTTTTATATTTGGGGGGTGTTTTTTTTTGGGAGAGGGGGGGCATGTGCTAGTAAGTTTGCCTTAGTGCCATAAAAATGCATTAAATTCAACTCATCTTAAATTAAAAATCTTAATCAACATAAATTTCAAGCATAAAAATTTGGCTTAGTGCCATAAAAAATAATATAAAAATATTAAAAATATTCCTGAATATAGATTTCATATAGAAGGGCCATATGCTAGTAAGTTTGCATTGAGAGAAGGCTAAAAGTAGGGACTTAAAGCAAAATAATAGGATTTTACCAATTAACATAGTCAGGCGGGCAGGGAAAGGAAAGCTGTGGGAGGTCGGGGGGGAGGCGGGCGCAGGGCATGGGCCATGGGCATGGTCACTTGACAATAACATGGATCCCCATTGGACTCATCCCTCTCTCTTCTCCCATATGGCATTCTCTCCCTCCTTTCCCCTCTTGTTCCCACTCTCAAGCTATCCATAAATCCACCTTCGTTTATTCACTCCCTTGCATTTGCCCGTACCCATACCACGCTCTTGTGCTCCTAACCCCTCCACCCAATTTGCCCCCTCCCTTGCCATTTGTTCCTTTTGCAATTATAGTTTGTCTTGTTTCTTCTCAATATTTTATTATCTCTATAGACAAACATTTCTATCAAAGTTCGCTGAATCAAACCGATCGGGGACTGGCACAATTCAAACATTTAATTCGGTTCCCCTCCCTAGCTCAGATAAAGTGAGAGAATGCTCCCCACCCCCTTCCCCAGCTCGAAAAAAAAAAAGAGTAACCCCCTACCCCCCAAACAAAAAAAAACTTCAAAAACTCTCGAGAGCACCCCCCCCCCCCCACCCCTCTAATCCATAAAACTCTCTCTCTCTCTCTCTCTCTCGATCGGGTTAGGGTTAGGGTTTCCCTCACCCTCCTTCCTCCCTCCCTCCCCCTTTCTCTCTTCCTCTCTTTTTCTCCCTCTCCCTCTCCCTCTCCAATGCTCCTTATATCGGCACACCATGGAATGGCATAATATGGATCCGTACCATGCTGAACTAGTTACTGGTCGGTACCCCCTCCGGCACTGGTTTGACGAACCTTGATTTGTATCAACAACACAAAAATGCATATACAAGACTAGTTGTGCGTATACACCAAGCAGCTTCTATATAGGCCACCATGTTGTGCACATGAGTGAATTGTTGATTGTTTTTTTGTGTATGCACCTCTTATTTTGTCCATAGTTAATGGGTCGACCTTTCTATATAGGACTATTGCCATATAAATAGATTCTGCATTAAAATAGCATGGTTGAGTACTATATTACTACCAAAGAAAATAAGGACCCATTAAGCTCTTGAGGCATAATGGCAATATTAGATGGAGGAGTTGATGTATTAAAAACATCAGTCACCACATCTTCATTAGGTTGATAACATGCAAATATAGGTTTTCCAATTTTAACAGCAAATCAAATATTGCTATCTCCAACATCAAATTGTATTTATCATCGAGAAGTAGAGAGAGAAGATAATTACTCATTAGAGGAAATTATGAGAAAAAGGAGGGAGTAAACTTACTTCCAATAAGGCATCTATTTTCCATCCTTACCATTAAATAGCTCAATGATGCAAGTGTCACTGTCATTAGTATGTGAAGGATCAAGAGAGAAAATAGGATCAGTAGAATAAATAATAATTTTTAAAAATAGGGAGTCTTAGTTATCTTTTACCAACAAAATTATTCTTGACTTGTGGTGGGACTTCTACTTGTCTTCAGTCACCAACAAATTGGTCGACTATCCCAAGTTGTGGGGAACCTACCATATCAAAATTTTCCCTGGAAAGTTGAAGGGATAGATCTGCTGGCATGTCAAGTAAGGTGGTGAAGTCCATCAAAGTCCTTATACCACATGCACCATTTGTTCCGTGGAGGTAAAACTCTTGATGCAGAATTTTTTTCTCTTAGTGAAATGTTAGAACCTCTTGGTGCAGAGTCATCGAATTTGAACATCTTGAGATGTCATGATTATGTTGATGAATTTGAGAAGGGGGTGGGGTGATTATAGCTCTCTTGCCACATGAAGCAATCAATTTAAATGCTCAACAACCAGTTGGGACAATTTGCCACCACCTTGCAAAGTCAGCAGTCCAAGAACCTTTGCTTAGACAGCCCAACATGCAACAGATTGCACTTTGACGTTTAACTAATGTTTGGACCAAAGATGATAATGTCATAAAGAAGCACAGGCTCCAAAGGACATTTAAATTTTCCACTGGGAATATTTTATTCATACTCAAATTTATCCAACAAACATTAGTAATGCTAAGGAAACAGTCAATGCTATCCATGAAAATGAAATGGTAATAATGTTGCCCTGATGCTCATAAAAAGATTTAAGTGCTTAAGATAATTGAGTTGTTAAGGGCAATTTTCTTCTGGAAGACATCCCAAAAGAATTTCTGCAGAAGCTGGATCTTGCATAATAGGCTTCTAATGAGTTTCAGATATTTTATCATCTTGCATCACTCTTATACATTTCCTTGTTATCTGCAGCTTGAATTTATTGGACTAGTTTAAACAACATATCGATCGCCAAAAACATGTGAAGTCCTAGTAAAATAAAGGACAAGCCAATCCATCAAATATTTGATTGGCTACAAGCCAATCAGCTCACTTGGAAATACAGCAAATATGGTGCTGTAAGAAGTTGAGTATGAAGATGACAAATGACTTTTTGATTTATAAAAGTTACTTGCATATGACTCCCAGGATTTCGCCAATCCTGCTTGTAACACCTCCTCTTATCCCTCTTTCCAATCGGCCCATATAAAATTACTTTTATGTGCAAAAGGACCCTGGGTTAGTATACATTTTATATTTTTTATTGCAGCTTTGAGATTTTTTGTGGAGGGTGGGGCCGGGGGGGGGGGTGTTGGCGTGCAATCCTAATGCATGGGAATCATACTTCAAGCCTGTCAAGTACAACGGACTCATACATATTGACTAATTTAAAGATGAACATAAGAACGCTGGAATTTTGTGGAGGTGTCTCTCATTTATTTGAATACCATGGACCAGATCATGTTTTGAAAACTCTGTTGTATTGGAACATGAATTTGATGTTCCAATTCTACTAAAATCAGAAAATAAATGTAATGTTGGTGAGAGATGGCAAAAAAAGCATCACTCATGAGATATGAAGCAATTGGTTGGCCTCACTATCGGAGTCTATTTTGAGCAGAATCCAGTTCAACAAAAATATGGGAAAAACCTCACCTAACTGCCCATATGAAATTAGAGCCATATGAAAATTTGTGATGAAAACAGTCTCATTTTACTGCTCAAACCCTTGCCCTAGAATATCTTGATGTCTGTTTTTTCAACATCCCTGCCAACATTTGCAATTGGGTCTTCCATAGGTACCTTAACAACCCTTCTATGATCACACCTCCACTTCCAATGGTAGGACTCACGAGCGCAACAACTTGGGGTGTAAACATGCCAAACATGAGCAAGTTGGGATCCACTGAAACTCGGCTCGATTCTTAGCCAGGCTAACCTGAGCAGAACAAGTTGAAAAAGTATAGCTCATGTTTGGCTCGTTTGAACTCGACCCAGCTCAAGCTTGTTCTGATAAAGCTAACTTGAGGTTGACGGTAAGGAAGCCTTCAGGTAAGACGTAGTCATTGATGGAGATGGGATGTAGCGAAGGTGATGTTGGGTCCAAGGAAATGAGTGAGGGGCAATGAAATTGGAAAAGACAATGGAGCTGCCTAAGACATTTAAATGTCTCACTAGTGAAAGAGCAGGAAAGCAGCCACTGTCAGTGGCTTTATCTGTCTGTTTCTGTGCGCACGCGTGTGTGTGTGAGAGCGAGAGAGAGAGAGAGATGTTTAGTGGAGGGGACTGATGAGGTGAATAATCTTAGGGTCGGCAGTAGGTAAAGTTAGGGTCAGCGCTGGGTCTTGCCCTCCTCACATGTCGTCTTGAGATTGACCTCAACCACTAGATCAAACATCTTATGTTTGGGATAATATGTAAGCTACAACAGAACATAAAACAAGGTCAGCGGCTTGGCTATAGGTGATGGCAAGGAAAGATTTTAAAAAACAATGCACTTGCAAACTATAACTAATAGGATTTATATAAAATGAATCTATTTTTTTTAAAAAAATTATATATATTTTGAAATATATTGTTATATTTTTACAGAGCTAAAAAAGCAAGCTAGGTTTAGCTTATCTTTAGCTTGTCTAAGTTAGCTGATGTTTGACCAAACAAGCTCATTTCAAGTCAATCAGGTGATGCTCATGAACAGTTTGCTTGTTTATGCAGCCCCAAAAACACCAACTCCATTTGAAGCTGCCCTAAGTCCTATCCGATCTCACCAATGATCATAAGATGAGCAAACAAAGAGAAAAAAAGGAAATCCTTATTCTCAAAAAAAAAAAAAAAGAGACAAAAAACACAAAAAAGAAAGAAATTAGAAGAATCAATTCTGATTTAAATTTATAATATTCCCAATCTTTTATTTAGACAATTTTTGGCATAGGTTTAGTGTCATATTTTTAAGTAGGAAAGCAGGATAAGTGTGTCAAGGCCTTATAGTTGCTATATATTGGGTCAGGGAAGTCTTAAGTTATTACAATCTAATCTTGGAAGGCTGGAAGCATTTCAAATTGTAGTTCTATGATAATCTAAATCTTACAACCCTTAAAAGATTTAACATGCTGCAACAGATTGATTTTAAACACTTTGTAGGATTCTGATTGAACCTAAATAGGTAGGTAAATGTGTTCTGGTTCAACCATAAAAGGAGGGTATGATCAAAGCTTTACGCCCATCCCAATTCCTACATTTTGCTCTTGTTCTAGAAAATAAAAAAGCAAGTTGAATTATTCTTGTAACAAAGAAGTTCATTCTTTAAGTTGTATTAAACCAAAGCTAATAAAATTAATGGAGAGAAGCAGAAAGAAGAGATACATACTTTGAAATATTAAAGGCTAGTGGATGGAGCACTACTGACCAGGTCTTTGTTGACCCAGTAAATCACAAGTAAAAGTTAAATCTTTGAGGAGACCAATAGACTGAAAGAAATGACAATATAAAGAAATAAGAAGGAAATTAAGATAAAAAAAAAATTTTAAAAAAAAATATGACATTACACACTTTTAGCAGCAGCAGATGCATAAAAACAAATGTGATATCCTACCAAATATTTATAGGAAATAGTGAAGGAAGTTGTTGATAGTGCATCTAGAAATAGTCAACAATCAGAATACAAAGCGTAATCATTGATTATCAAATAAAGATAGCAATAAAAATAACTCCATGCATTGACATGAAAATAGCATATCATTTTTTATGATCAAATAGTAGACAACAGACATATCTAGACATATGCGAAGCAAAAGATCTGTGCAGAAGATGGCTTCAATCAACTTACTTAATCGTGCTCTTTGATGATGATAGAAATCCTTCAAAACCTTTCAGCACATTTCCGCACTGATTTGAATCTTGTAGGTAGCTAGTCTCCAAGTCATAGACCTTCAGAGATATTGAAAGGAGTATCCAACAAACCCGATAAGTTACATTTAGCTATCAAAACCAATCATAGGAGTATTAGCCATTAGGTTAGGAATGCCACTCAATCCAGCTGCTAGTTCTTGACCTGACATGAAGCAAGGGGATTGACACAGTTCATAACAGGTTGATGGCTTTCTTCAGGGCAAACTTCTTATTTTTCTCTTGTCATGCCAACACAGTACTGACTAGCAAGGTTGGCCATCTTGGTATCGAACCCCATAGTGGTAATATCTTGGTAAAGTGTCAATACACCATGTATGGAAATCGGTTTGGCATACCTACACTCGGTATGCTCTTCCATACTGCATACTGGTTTTGGTATTAATATGGTATGGTACACTCAGTACTGATCGGTACAGCATACCATATTGACTAAAGAACTAGAAAGGGAATAGAAAGGCATTCCATAGCATTTATCTAATCTTAAATAATAACATTCTGCAAAAGGAAGAAATAGACCCAGCAAGTATTCATGCTTTCATTGCTCTTTCAACATCTAGATTATAGGAAGACTTCATTAATAAGTATCCAGTTTCATATCCATCAAAATCAACAATATCAGATTATTTGAAATTTTTGTAATGCATGAATAAATGTTGCCCATTTTTCCAAATACAACCAAGTTTTCTCAAAGATCCCAAATTATTAAATAAACTTTGTTCAACTCAGCATTACCGGTTATTCCCTAGTGCGCTAAGATGAAAAATGTTCATCATTGTGAATACAAATCAGGCTAAACTGAACATGCACCACCACTGGATTGTGACGATAACAAGTACGAATCAACTTAACCCTGGTCAGTCAAACAAATCTAAACCCTTTCTTGAACTCAAATATAAATTAATCAAAAAACATCCTCATTTATATTTACCGTACTATCGGAAAAACCAGCACTTCTTGTCTAATTCTATCATGAAAGTTCATCTAAGACCCTACCCTATCGCAGAAATGGGAAAAATTCATACTTTGGTTAGAAAAGATCAAACTTTTGATCCCTCTCCATCACATTACCGGTCATCAGTCTTGAAAGGCAAAAAAAAAAAAAAAAGAAGAAGGGGCAAAAGAATCAAGAATTACCTGCTTCTCGATGTTGCGGAGCTCTTCTTGGAGTTTCTCTTTCTTGCCCACAAGGGCCGCAAGCATGGACGCGGGACTCGAAGCCGTCCGTTGCCCTAACAACACAAGAATCCAATGACGAGAAAACTGGGGCAAATTCAAATCCAAAGAAGCTCGCTGGACAGAGGAATTAGGGTGTTAGATGACCGTTACCTTCCGATTCCATTAGCATTGGACAATCTGGGATCCCTTCCGAAGGGTGACCCCAACCTCCTACCCGTAACAAGAACACCGTGAGAACACCAACCCGCTCCCCTACGCCCGGCCCCCTTTTATAGTTCCTCACTCTCAATTTCGGTCGCTGTTGGTCTCGGATACGGACGGTTTGACCTTTGAAGCATCGTGGATCCCATAACGGATGCTATAATGCTATGTGGCTTTCATAACGGTTTCGGGCCCAGCTGGTGTTACATTCGAAAAGGGCGCTTCGGGGCCCAAATCTGGTACCGACGAAGATTCAAATTCATGTGTCATTAACTAATAACACGGCTGGTGCTTTACACCAGGACCTGCCCTTGCTCCAATACTCTGTGAATTAATCACGCCCATCCATTCTTGATGTACGGTACACCGAGGGCATTTTCCGGGGGTTCGGATTGTATCTCTCGCCCAAGAAAAATGATTGAATTTTTTTTGCAAAATGAACTGTTGGATTTCGTACAGTTTTAAAAATATTTTAATTTTTTATTCCATCTACGGTATAGATCATAAAATTGATATTTTGCTATGAAAGTTATATAAAGTACGATCTAATAATAATTTATCTAACAAAAATGATCAATCATTCTCGCATGTGAAAGATACAATCGAATTTTTTTTCTACCAAATTTGGTCTCTGGAGGGAAAAATGATGATAGCCTAATTACTTGAGTTAACTTATCAAGAACCCAAAATAACTCTCATATTTACTATCACCTGGACCCTGTAGAAGACAAAAGCGTGTACATTTCTGTCCACAAGGTGGTGCATCAACACGGACGCACCGGAGCTCGTTGAGATATGTGAGTCTTTGCAAGCACATGTACCCAATTGAATGTAAGCTATATTTTGACATCTTTTATATTGATTTGGTAATAGCTCCTGGATACTTAATTTGGCACGTGAATCCATGTGTCTAGGAGCCTAAGAACCACATCTCACTAATAATTTGGCAATTATGAAAAGAATGCATATTTACATGCCAATATATAGTTCTGGATAAATGTCCATGCCCATTCCATTTGATGGTCCGTAAAGGAAGTGGCAAACTTCAACAGGAAAACAGAGAGAGGGAAGTGCACGGAAGTTGGTTGGAGCAAGCATGTGCCCATCCGCTCATAGTGCATGCATGTTAAGGAAACCATATGCAACGCATTTATAAGGTGTTGAATATTTGATGAATATGCATGTGCGCAATTCCCTGGTCTAGAAAGGAAGTAGCAAAGGTATAGATGGATGTCAGTTCGTGCTCATTCACCAATGATAGTGGAGACTGTGCGCATGCTATAATTTTTAGTTCGATTAGATTTACTGTTGAGTTGGTAGACCAATTCAATTACGAAGTAACATATACAATTGTGTCATGTTTTTTTCTTTTTCATCCATCATTATGAGTTGGGTTAGACTGGTCCATGAGCTAAGAGGTTGATTTGGTCCAAACTAATAATCACTCATGTAAAGGGCATCTTGCAGGAAAGTCTTTCAGTATTTTATTGGATAAACTAATGAAAACTTTTCATTAGAGTTTAAACTTAAAAGTAGCTCCCCATTTAAGTTTCAAATAAAAAATATTTTTTATTTGAAATATAAATTAAAAACAACTCTTCAAATGATATAAAATGATCAAACTACCTTTTCAGTTATAAAGTAATACTAAAGCAATACTGCGATATTATAAAATAGTACTGTCTTATTGTAATGTAACACTATTTTATTATAAAAGAATACTGTCTTATTGTAATGTAAGGATATTATAAAATAATACTGTCTTATTATAAAACAGTATTGGCTTATTGTAATGTAATGGTATTATAAAACAGTACTGGCTTATTATAAAACAGTACTAGTTTATTGTAAATGAATACTACCTTATTGTATAAAGGTATAAGGGTCATTTTAACTAAAAATAGAAAGTTTCTTTTAATTTATGTTTGGAATGGAGAGCTGCTTTTATATAAAACTCAAGTGGGGACCTGCTTTTAATTTGAAAGTAAAACTAAGAATTTATCTCTAGTTTTTCATATTTTATTTGTCATTATAATAAAGTATATATACGGTAACCAACAGTACTTTTTAGAGCTTTAGAGGGGTTTGAGAAAGAGTTTTGTAATGAGCTAGGAATTTTACGTCCATCATTGTATTTCGGAAAATTCACTATTTCGTGCACCTCCATCATTTTATTAGGTTTTTTAGCAGCAACTTTGCTTTTTTATACAGTTTTTACCAGCTACTTCAGCATGAGCTGCAGCCAAAGTGGTCACAATATTATAACTCTTACGATCAAGATATGCTTGGAGGAGTTCAAGGTGAACACGGTGGCCGTTGATCTGCCATATCATCATGGCTTCCACTTGCAACGACGTGTAATATGAAAATATATTAAACTTAACCGAATGGAAATATATTAAGCTTAACCACATGAAAATATATTAAACTTACTTTGATTAACAAACCAGCACACCAACAGCAAGACTAGCCAGACATGTTTACAACATAGTTTTGCCTATACTTACAATAGGATGGAATAGGGAGGAGAATTGAAGATACATGTATGAGGTCTATTTCCTCACTTGAACAATGCCCTACTATTTCAAGCAAACGTATTGCTTTACAGCTTTTGCTTTAGCGCGGCTATAAATACTTCAGCCTGCCAAAGAAGTGAAAGAAAAACCTCATTAGCTCGTTTCATCAAACATTATCCTGAACAGCCAAATTTTAAGAAGTTCTGGCATCATGGAAAGAAGGGATATAACAAAAACTATGCAGGATGACGAGACTACGTGAAAGAATAACGTGATACAAGTGATAGCGACCTTAGAAAGCCCGTTAAATTATAAAGCCTGAGTCAGCCACAAGCTTGGGAAGCCTGTGGATAGCTTATCACAGCGAGCCATACTGTTTTTTAATTAGTTCTGTGCTAGGTGGGTCAGGGGACAGAAAGCTGAGGAAGAGCGGACGCTGGAGAGGTCTCCCCGCTATCAAAAATAATACAAAACCCCCACTGAGAGCAACTGTTCCATTTATGCCGGTAGCAATAAGAACTATGAAGGAGAGAGAGCAGGAGAACAAAAGGACAAAGGAATGGAATAATAACTGCGAGGAGTGAAATATAGCACCTTTGCTCACCCTGCCGCCTCCCCTGCTGCTGTTGGACCTGTAATTGGGGAACGGCACGTGGCCTGCCTCAATGTGCTTGATGTCCTCGACAAGCAGTTCATAGTGGCGCTTCACCTCTTCGGGTGTCTTCCCCCCGACAGCCTGGGCCACTTTGTGCCAACGGTCGGGGGTGTCCTTGTCATACTTTGCCAGGGCCTGCTCGAAGAGCTTGTTCTCCTTCAGGGTCCAGGAGGTGTTCCAGCTGTCCGAGGATTTCAGTGAACTGGAGGCCATTTCTCAGGGCTAAGTGCAAAGTCAGTTGCAAAAGGAGAAGGTTCAATTCTGAATACAAGAAGTTAAGGTGTATCAGACAGAGGAGAGTTCGTACGTAAGTGGTGCAAGAGAAGCTGAGTGGTTTCCAAGTGTATGCTGTAAGAGAAGAGAAAAGGACCACCCAGCACTAAGGTAGCAGGACAAAGTGATGGAAAGGAATAGCTGTTGAGTTCCAAACTTATGCAGTTTATGTGATCAGCTGATCTGGGGAAGAAGTTGCCTTGGGGGGGCTACTTATAAGCAGTAGGGGAATGGGTCTGTGGGGCAATGGTTGCCAGTTGGGAATAATGAGGGAGGGCAGAATATCGATGACTCGCACTCTTTAGAACCATTAATATAGGGACCAATTCAGAGTGAATCTTTCCTTCCCCACTTCATGTTTCCTAGTGGTACCGTCGTCTTCCTGTTCATTGCGTCTTTAAGTGAGATCCTAATCTATGGGGTATCTTTAGGAGCCAATTGCTGCCAGTACCATCAAATATATTTGAATGAGATTTTCCCTATTCTAAAAACTGTTTGCAAATAAATCATGATGATGGCCCATGACAGCAGCATGCATGAGATGACACTAGTAAAAAAACATCCTCACAGCTAAACTATACTTAGTGTGTTTCCATTCCAGTCCAAGAATCCTGCATGACTTGAACTCAAAACCTCACTCCATGGCTACCATGACTTCACTTATTAATCCGCATGTTGCCGTTTCGTCATAAGATCTATTAATTCCGAAAGTGCACTCAAACCCAGTTTTCGAACTCTTCGCCTGCCCACGAAGCCACTGGCTCATGTGAAGCGTGGCAAGGTCCAGCTGCTGGTCATGGTATCCGTAAGACCATGTGCCGCATCAATTAAATGTTCTGTTCTGTTACATAATCGAACGTATCTTCGCTTCTCCAAATCCAGTTTATTATTCAAGTGCTTCACTTGCTCTTCTTTATCATGCGCTGGTGCAAGACCATCAAGCATGCTCTTGGCACCGCACATTTTTTTGTCGGATTATCACGAGAAATATATGTATATTTTTGTCTGGAATTTTAGATTAAATGTCAGAGCATGAGAAAATACAGTACCTTGAGATATTAATTTTTTACATGAGTTGCAGATTATATATGTTCCAATAACATATGCTACCAAATTAATTTTAAGTCAATTATCAGATAACCCTTACCACGTACGCTCGGATTAAGAATATAACGCCATATCAGCAGTGCGCCGTTTACGCACTCCAACACGTTTGTTTTTCGGGTTGACTTGGTAGCGCGTGAATTGATAGAATTAATAATCTAATTTGATCGTGCTTTTGGATTTCGAAAACTGCTTTCAATCAAGAACTGCATGCCACATCATGTATGCAAAAGAAAGAATAAGTGCTCAACGCAGTTTGTCCATATATGTAAAATTACATAAATATACATTCGAATGTAGAAAAAAACATTGGGTGCATGCGTGTATATTCTTGCCATAGGTGGAGGTATATCTTCTCTCTTTACGACTCTGAATGGACATTTATTGACAAGAGTTGTGTACGCTTATCACTGTTACCAGCATCTATCACGCCGACTTCTACATAATGAAAAGTTGACAACTCGGATGCATATCAGCTTTCACAGAATCTCTGTGGGATGAAATATCAGTAAGTTGGAGAATGGAGAATCCAAAGGTTAGATTCGAAGCATGATGGATCTGGCCTTTTTACAAGTTGATGTTCCCTTTTGAATATTCGCACTACTGAATTCCATGAAAGTATCTCCTCTAAAGTCGGAAGTGAAAGAGGCAGGCAGAGAGGGAATCCTGTCGAAGAATCTCATAAAAGCAGTAGGATGATGCCTCAAAACACTAGCTCAAATAGCATTGTATACCTTAATTATTAAGTATCAATTTGTAATTTTTGCGTGATCCCATTACGTGGTATAGCTTTCTACATGCTGGACGCAACATGGTTCACAAGATAGCTGAGGAGTACATGCTATGGCTGGGATAATGGCTGAAATATATTGTATTCTGTTGATGCAGCGCTACTGATAATACAACTATACTAAGCACATTCCTCTACTGATAATACAACTACTAAATACGTACATTTCTAGTTCGTTAAGTAACATTTATCTCTCCTAAACCTTCCCAGCTCATTCTAAATATTTATGATATTTATGATGTAACATTTCTATGTTGGTATTACCATTATTATTTGCAATTCAAGGCCTCATATTCACTCTCTCATTGTTATTTATTCTACCATCAGCAGAACATCTGTCTTCTATTAATGTCATAATACTCCTGATGATACAAGAAGTCCAAAACATAGCTAGTTTAGAAAATAACATACATCTCTGGTGCACAAAATTCAAGGGTAGCTATGTTTACCGTTGACGATGTACCAGTTCTCCATCCGTATTATTATCACCACCGTTTTGGCAAAGCGTAAATATAGAAATGTATTGCTCCAAATTATTGAGAAATCTCAAGTAATTCACCACTTTTTACTTTGCCAAATAATTCTCCACTTGAACCATCTTATTCAAGGAACACCTGTGGCTTGCCCATTAATGTGTATATATATTTTGTTGGCGGTGTTGTTTCTGCTATTATTTGCCCTTGTTGCTTTTCCTATTCTTGCTTCAATATTCAAGAAGTTACGGGTATATAACATATCTAAAATTTTAATTATTTGTTAAATGAAAACTTTTCAAACTTCTTGGTACATTCTGTGCAACGTTGGAGAATTCCAAATGTTTAGCCATAGCTAAACTAGTTCCTCAATGCCAGACTTGTGACTGTGACTACAAATGGTCAAAAGAAGTTTTAGTGGTTATGAAGGTGATATCATTCACTCCACCACCCTTACTCTATATGTCTTGGAATGTCTAGACTGTGTGTCGATTCAAATGATCACTCGGGTGACGTTAACAACGTCGGTTGTAATTGGAATCTTCCCCATATATTGGAACATAACGTAAGATATGCTCCTTTGCGAGATGGGGAGGGTTAAATTTTAAAGGGGACCGGTCCCTAACAAGTTGCAGAGTATCTGTACCACGAAGTGGTCCTTCCTGATTTATGAAATCGTAGCCATATATCTAGTGGATGCCTTTGCCATTGATTTTGTTAGCATTTGACATCTTGAGATTCAGCCCACAGCAAGGTTCGCAGTAAAAAATGAAGTCCAACGAGACCAAGATCATCCCAAACGAAGCTCGGATGGAGGAGATACGAGCTTTTGAAGTCGGTACGAGATCCAAGGTGGTGGAGGATCGCCAGCGGCCAGTGACGGCGCGGGGCCCAGACGGGGCCAACTTGCGGGATACACGACCCAGGCGCGCGGCCCAGGCGCGCGGTGGCACGGGCGAGCGTGCGACCCAGCCCGTGCGCGGGCCCGCGCAGGGGCGTGGCACAGGCCTGCGTGCGTGGGCCGGCCCAGGCCCAGGCACCTTGCCTGGGCCTGTACCCCGGTCCACGATTGGGCTTGTGGACCGCGTGGGCATTTTCCACACGTTTTACATGGTCTACGGTACTATTCCATGGACCGGAGCGCAATCAGCCGGTATGGGTGACTCCTGGTCTTGATCCAACGACCTGGAACTTGATTTGGGTTGATTAAGGAGTCTTAAACCTAATCTAAGTCATGTTTAAACCTATAAAAAGCCAGAAACAGTGAATTGTGTGTGTGTGGTCTTCTGGTTTTGCCGCAAACCGCCGTACGGAGCCTTACGGAACTCGAGAGAAGAAAGAGAGACTGAAGTGCTGAGAGAGAAGGAGCAAGAGGCTCTTGGACAACAGATGCCAGGCATTTCAGAGGTTCAGAGGGTCTTCCAAGAGAAAGAGCTTTTGTGAGGAAAACTTCTAGTGAGAGAGAAATTGGGTGTACGAGAGTTGAGGGTGAGATCTCTTTATGTAAAATTTTTTTTTCATAGTGAAGTTTACATGCCCCGTGGAAGCAAGTCCTTTTGTGGCTGATCCACGTATTTTGATTGTTTTGTTTTATTTCTTCTTTCTTCCTGCTGCATCGCGTGGTACTGAAAAGATTTTGGAAGGTGGTGTTCTGATCAGACATCCACGCAACAGGTTTGGATTATTTAAATGATCCTTTTCAAGTTGGAGGAATCTTCCATGGTTGTATCTTACTGGAATTTCTATGAATTAACCAATTCCAACATTGAATTCATTCTGGCTGCAATGATCGATGAAGCAAGCAATAAGAAGATAACCAAGATAGATTTTTGGTCTGAATTATACATCTAGAGACCCTAGCTAACTTCTTTGTGGAGTTCCCCAAGAATAGAGAGTTTGACCATGGAATTATATCAAAGTTGTTTTCATAGTAATAAGTACACACACTAGTAGCCAGACGTGCTTATCAGTCTACAGAGGAATTACAATAAGATGAATTTATAAAAGAGACATCAGACCGCTATAAGATCGGCGATAACTTATCCACTGAGTTTGCTTACATATATGCTTCTATCTGGTACTCCAGCGAAGCACAACACTCCTGCTATTCCATACAGATATATTTATTACTTTATATGCGTGATCACTTGAGCTTTAGATACTCCAGACCTGCCAAACCAAGATATCAGAAACCAACCAAATCAGCTTAGTGATGATTCACAAAACACTATTCTAAAGTGAGCAAACTTTTTGAAGTTTGGGCGTCGTATAAAGATCGCGCATAACTAATAATCACATTGCTTTCAGAAAGACAGAGAAAGACTGAATAGAAGAATAAAGTGTTACAAGTGAATGCGACTGGGAATGCATATTATTGAGCATGACCCACCCACAACCTTGGAAAGCCTAAATTTATGTTTTGGTGTAAATTTTGTTTTAGATTAGATTTGATGTGGCCTTGTTGAGTTGGTCAAGGGATAGAACAGAAAGCTCCAAGTTGGGGGTGGCAGAGTTGGCCTTTTGCCCAACTGAAACCAACTGCTCCATCCAAGTCTTTTTCTAGTCTGAGAAACCGTCAGGGGTGAGAACTAAGAAGTGTGGAGGATAGTTTAATAAGAGAACAAAAGAATGGAACAGACTGCATCCGATCCTTACCAGCCATTGCTGCCTCCCCTATGACCAGAGGATCAGTAGTTGGGAAAGGAGGCATGGCCCGTTTCGATGTAATTGATGTCCCTGATGAGCAGTTCATAGTGGTGCTTCACCTCTTGGACCGACTTACTACCCACGGCCTGGGCCACTTTGTGCCAGCGGTCAGGGGTGTCCTTGTCATACTTTGCCAGTGCGTCCTCAAACCTCTTGTTCTCCCTCAAGGTCCAGGAGGAGTCTGAGGTGCGAGAGAGGCTCATAGAACTGGAGGCCATGTCTCAGGATTAAAAGACAAGAAGACTGATGAAGGAAGAGATGCTTTCTAGTATGTTCAATGGGGATGAGATATTAAAGTGGTAGTGGAGATTGATCACTTGGGGGCCGGAGAGTTGGCAGATGGAAAGGAGAGGAATTGGTTGGTTCCAAGCTTATGAACTCTAGACTTTTGTGTGGGCTGGCTTAGGAAGGCAGTAGGCAAGGGTGCTCCTTATAAACAGGAGGGGAGGGGGGTGGGTCGTGGGGTACGTGGACCCAGTTGGAGAATAATGGAAAAGGAGAAAAAGGAGGAAGGACGGCACTGGCAGAATATGGGATGACTCGTTCCCTCGAGAGCCACAAGAAGCAAGGTCAGGAGGAATAATATCTCGGGGGTGGGGAGGGGAGGGGGAGGGGCGGTGGGTGTGGTGAAGTGGAGAGAATCATCAGCGAGGAGAAGTTCTCCTTTCAAGTTATAACATCCACAATATATTTTTACCATCTCCTCTGTTCTCTCTTCTCCCTTCCTTTTACCAGCAACACGCATTTAAAGATTACAGTGGCCGGGGAGAAAAAATAGCAACTAATAATGACGAAAGAACGGAGAGATTGTAATATTTGAGTTCTTTTTACCTATTTATTCTTACGAGTATAACTGGTTATATATTTATTCTTCAAAAATTATTGTTTATGAATTATCTATTAGATCATCCTATTTTTGTATGGGCACCATTCTCTCGTTCGACTGTTGACTAATGGCATCAATAAATAACCATACAAAATGAATCTATTACTCTTCGCATTAATACCCTTATAAAATTATATATAAAAATAGCTCTTTCCTAAGAAAACTGAATATAAAATTTTAAGAATATTAATGTAAAAAGATAATGGTGCCAAATAACTTTATTACTCTTCTTATTAATAGCCCTTATAAAAATTATATAGAAACATAGCTCTTTCCTACGAAAATTGAATATAAAATTTTAAAAATATTAATATAAAAAGATAAAAGTATCAAATAATTCTCAAAATGGTTATCCATTAATATCATGACTCATCTGATAAAACAAGCATGCATGCAAAACTAAGGTAATCTGAGAGTTTATACAAATAATGATTTTTGGAAAGTAAATATATAATAATTATATTGACAAAGGTACACATATAAAAAATCTAAAATATTTATGCAAGCTGTGGTGGTGAAGCAGCATTGCAGGCATCTCTTTCATGAGGTCGCCTGCCTGTCTTGATCCATCTCTGTGCGCCAGAAGGAGTGGAGGAGAAGTAATCATGATATTGTTTTGAAAATTAAATTTTAGAGATATATCCTTCTTTTGCCTATATGACACGTGTCGCTTTATTATTGGCCCTTGTCTAGGCACGACCTATGAACTTTAGCGGTGTTCCGACGGCCCAAAACATGCGAGGGGTAATTTGTAAAGCTGCTTCTATCATATTTCAACTAGCGTCGGGAGGTTTCTCCTCAAATAAAATAAAATAAAAAAAAGTGTCGGGAGGCGACATGCCAGGATCAGCTCAGAATCGGTCCAATCGGCCATTTTGCGTTCTCATATAAATCTCCTCATATCGTACAATAATTATTGTTAAGTTCCACAACAAGAAGGTACTTTCGCCATGCTGTCTTGCATTTAAGTTCTAAACATGTATATAATTACAGATAAGTTCTAAGCCAGTAAAACACCTAGCAGTGCCAAATTTGTGCTAGTCTCCGCAAATGACTTGCCGGGATCGATTGAAACTTGATAAAAAAATTCTTTTGTGGCAACCCCCTGCCAAACATTAGAATTCTCTTATTCGATGTAAGAGGGAGGGCAGTGACGAGCGACAGATATATTTCTTCCACGATCCTCCTAAGCCCCACCTGCCGCGGAGGAGGCGGCGATTGCGACGGAATGCGGCCGTGGCCGTCGACGACGTTGATGTCGTCGTCGGGGAGGAGGATCTAGAAGGTGATGCTAGGGTTCAACGCCGACTGATTCGCCCACCCCAAAGACGAAAACCTCTACCACTGGTCCTCCACCATCATCGGCCCTTGAGGTTTTCTATTATGGTATAACCCTTTCTCACCTCCTCCTCTTTTTCCATGGGAATCACCTGACCCTGGTTAATTTCGATGAGTCGGTCATTAGAAAGGGAGGGAATCATGGTGATAAGTAGTAGCACTAGTTATGTGAACCATAGAATCAAAGGTCATAATGTCAGATAAAAATGTACTTTTTTGGCGTAATTTGTCTCTCTATAGAAGTATCTGACCGAGTTTAGTGATGGTAAGTATATGTATTAGGGTTTTTTTTTTTATTTTTTTTATTTTTTAAGGTGGAAAGTTCACACTCTTCTGGTATGCATGCATCCAATAAAATTAGAAAACAAAATATCGTGTAGCCTGATCCTGAGTGTTCACTACATAAGATGCAACCCAGTCCGTTGCCTTGTTCGCTTCTTGATAGACATGTCTGGCCTCCAGAGAGACCCACCCCCTCAATGCACCCTCGATATCGTGCAGGAATGGATGAATAAAGTGGCTTTCTTCCATCCTAGGACCCAGCTGATGCCCATAGAGGAATCTCCCTCAATGAGCAGATGGTCAGCATGTATTAGATATGGCTTGACGTGTAGTTTTTTCTTAGTATGTTTAGTTCCCTCAGAAAAGGTTTCCACTCCTTATATTTTTGTTTATTTAACGAGTTAACTATTTTTCTGCGATCTGTTTTGATTTATGGAATCACTTGTAGACTAGTTAATACGGTGACAGCCTAGTAGTGATGGCATTTATAATAAAAGATGTCCCAAATTTCTTATACCTTTCTTTTGTTTTTTTTCTTAATAATCTACGTGGGTTTGGATATGAACAAATGGCAAAGTAGAATCCCCGTTTTCTTGATCTTTTATTACCAGGAATTTACTTCATTTTCCTTCATATGTTCTCTTTCTGTCTATGATAGTTCAAAGCATGAAAATAAAGTGAATTATATGCATGAAAATGTTTTGTAAATCACAATTCGCTTAATGTTTTACATGCTCCACGTTTATTTATGGATTTATTACCTTATAGTTTGTAATTGCTATGGTTCTCAACTTAATAGAAAAGAAAAAGGCCCCGGCAGAGTTGCTGGAGAGGAGGGTGGGGATTGGGAATGCTGCAAACCTCCCCCATCATGAAAAACCCAACCTGGATACATGCAGAAACCAAACTGACATTGGAACATGATAAGGCTGAGATAAATCAATATGAAGTTATGATTCCATTATATGTTAATTTATAAATTAAATGAGAGAATTGAGGAGAAATACAAAATTGGAGCAAGTAAAACAAAAGGAGTACTAGCTAGGGAAGAAAATGTGCTCTTGCCCACCAGCGTGGAAGGGTTAAAAAGGAGGAAAATATATAAAGTAAAAAAAAGAGCATAAAAATTAATAAATGGGGGAACTAAAGACAAAAGGGAAGAGAAAAGACAAAGAAGGAGTATAAAGACCAAAAAATAATTAGGGCTGAAGCAGTGGGGGAAGAAAAATAATAGAGGACAAGAAAAGGGGAAAGAAAAGAGGAAGAAATTAACAAAAGAGAAAGGATAAAATATAGTAAATAAGGACCCAATCCATGGAAAATGCAGATGTTTTATTAAATGAGAGAGTGTGTCCAAAAAATCTTAAACATGCCAATTTCTTAGGCGAATTCATTCATTTCAAAGAATAATCAAGACAAGAGAGAAGGTGGTGGTGATTGTTAAGTGAATGATATCTTCTCGAAGATTTTGAAACAACCAGTAAGCCACATGTTTTAGAGCTTTTTTGTTCCCAATGAAGTTTCTTACTAGATGGAATCTTGTTATCACCTACAATCTAGAGTCTTGCACCTCCCCCTTGTATGATCTCTTCCTCTACTCTCTTTTACGGAACATCCATTTTTTTAAAAAAAAAATTCTGTTAATATGTCTTGAGACCAACATTATGCATATTTTTAAAGCACTACAATTTTATTCATGCTTATGACTTTTTATCTTTTTATATGATTTTAGATGAAGTTCCTTAAGAACCTCCACTCCCTAAGATTTTGCAATTATTTCTTCCCCACTCTGCAGCCATTCTTGCTTCCGAAATTTTCTTGCTTCATGCTGTTATGGTTAAATGCAATCTGCTACCTGATTTCTGTGAAAGTTAAGCCTGTATTATATTTTAAGAGTTGGTTTGACAGATTGTTGGTTTTGTAATTACTTTATTAAATTGAACATTGATTCTTTACAGCTACCACTATGGCAGCTAACAGCAGTTTTCAAAGTGCTAGATCAGCCATGGAAATGGCTTAATTTTTTTTTTCTTTAAATGTGCTCATAATTTTGATAATACAGCTGTGGCAGATAATGGGAATAGTTCATACTTGTGAGTTGTGACAGATGGGAAACATGTGTCACTTTGCCTAAAAGCAACCACTTGAAAAACTTATTTTTTAATAAATTGATACAATTTTGTGCTGTTGACATCACTTATAACCGTGATAACACTGTCAGGGGTTATGTTCTTGTTGAACTATTGAAAAGCATGCTTAAAATAATTGATTTGAAAACATAGAATTATGACTTCTGAAATATGGGAAATTCTTATATTAGCTTTGTTGTTGTTACAAAATTCACTTATATGAGTTAACATGCTGTTGGGGGAAACCCACCGACCGACCGACCGACTATCGGAGGGCCCGACCGGCTGGCGGCCCGACCGACCGTCTCCGACTGGCCGACTGACCGTCTCCGACTGAAAGCCGGGGGTGACCGACTAACGGACGCTACCGACGGCTTTTCAATGGCCCAATCGCCGACTGGAGGTATGTCGGGCGTATCCTTCCCGACCGACCAGACCCAGAGGCCGACTCACATGAAACTCGCCGACTGACGGAGGAACCCGACGCCACTCTGCTGGCCACCGACCAAGGGTCGGCCGTCTCCTCCCATCGCCGTACAGCCGCCAGACCTTGTCAGCTCTGACACGGACATGCGGCACAGTTCCCCAGGGGCATTGTCCCGCCGAGAGCGAGGTCAACCCTAGTGACTAGACGGCCACACGGCGACATGACATTTCCACGGCGGCTCTGACAGTCTACAGTGAGTTGACAGTTCCTCACTTGTCCGCGCCATTAATGACGGCGCCATACCGTGCTCCACTATATATACCGGGGAAGGCAACAGTGCAAAGGGTCGATCCGCCCTTCTCTCCCACATACGCAGGCTCGCTCCTCTCTCTCTCTCTCTCCCTCTCAGAGCTCTCTGTCTGCATTTTACTGTTGCCCAGTCACCTCTCTGACTTGACCGTCGGAGGGTCCCCGCCGGAGCCGCCTCCGGTCAGTGCGGACTTCCTTTTGCAGGTGCACGCTTCCCGGCGATCGGGCGACGAGGCGATTGGCCGCAACAGAGTGGCGCGCCAGGTAGGGGTCAGCATGACAAAGACAAGAGCTCAACGATCGAGAGTCACTGGGTCGGCAAGGCGCTCTTCCCGCCGGGAAGAGGCCTCTCCACCACCACCAACGGCGGAGCCTAGCTCTCCGCACCCTGCAGTGACCACGGAGGCCCAGATTGCGGCCATCGTACGGCAGATGACCGTACTGACTGACGCAGTCAAAAGCCTCCAGCAACAACCGGCGGCCCGACCTATGCCTTCCAGGAGCAGCCGCCGACGGCCGCGCCGACCCCTGTCGCCCCCAAGCGAGCGCTCTCAACAGCGCTCCCACGGAGAGGAGGAGGGGCGACCACGGCGCGACGACCGACGGTCCCAGCGGCCCTCTCCTTCCCCGTTGGAACGGGCGAGGAAGGAAAAGCGGCCGCGCACACCGACGGCCTCTCTTTCAGAATCCTCCGGAGGCTCCACTCCCGGGGTCTCCCAGCATCGACGAGCGGACGACTACGAGCGACGGTTCGAGGAGATCGACCGCCGGCTCGCCCAACTGCAGATGGACGGCCAGAAGTCTTCGAACGACGTCGACTTCCAGACCGCCCAACCTCTCTCTCGACTGGTCCTCGATGAGCCGATTCCCAGTCGGTTCAAAATGCCGAACGTGGAGCCATACGATGGCTCCACCGACCCGGTCGACCACCTCGAGAGCTATAAAGCTCTCATGACGATCCAAGGGGCAACCGACGCTCTTTTTTTCATCGGCTTCCCCGCCACACTTCGCAAGGCTGCCAGGGCTTGGTACTCCGGTCTTCGATCGGGCAGTATCCATTCCTTCGCGCAGCTCGAGCACTCGTTCGTGGCCCATTTCAGCACCAGCCGAAAGCCGCCGCGAACGTCGGATAGCCTTTTCTCCCTCAAGCAGGGGGAAAACGAGACGCTCCGACACTTCGTGGCGCGATTCAACGCGGCCACGCTCGAGGTCCGGGACCTCAACGAAGACATGGCGGTTTCAGCCATGAAGCGGGGCCTGAGGTCTTCCCGATTTACTTATTCTCTGGACAAGACCCTCCCCCGAACGTACGCCGAGCTACTGGAGCGCGCATACAAGTATATGCGCGCGGACGAAGGAGCGTCCGACCGACGCCTGGTCGAGCCCAGGGGTCCGAAGGAGAAGCGAAGAAAAGATCGGGAGCCCGCCGAACCAAGCAGGCCCCCGACCGGTAGTCGACTTTCTCCACCTCGACAGATCCAAAAATCACCCCGCCGACAGACTCCGAGGTCGGTGCGTCCCAGGTATGACTCCTACACTCCTCTCTCCGCTCCCCGTGCGCAGATCTTGATGGAGATCGAAGGGAAAGAATACCTGCGACGGCCTCCGCCTCTGAAGGCAAAGGGCCTCGACCATCGGAAGTACTGCCGGTTCCATCGGAGCCACGGCCACGACACCGAGCGATGCATCCAGTTGAAGGATGAGATCGAAAATCTCATCCGCCGAGGGTATCTCGGCAAGTTTCGAAAGGGTCCGCCGACCCGACCGACTGCCGATCGACGCCCCCAGCCGACTGAGGAGGCGCTGACTAACCAGCCGACGGCTGGAGTCATCAACATGATCTCCAAGCGGCTGGGATCGGGGACGTCTGCAGGGGGGGAGCCGACGAAAATGCCGCGCCCGGACGACGTGATTACCTTCTCAGAAGACGACGTTCGGGGCATCCAGACTCCCCACGACGACGCTGTTGTTGTGTCGGCGACAATAGCCAATTATGATGTAAAACGAATTTTTGTTGATAATGGAAGTTCGACAAATGTTTTGTTTTACTCGACCTTCTTCCGAATGCGACTACCGACTGATCGACTTAGTGGGGTCTCCACGCCCTTGATCGGCTTTGCCGGAGATACCGTCACGACAGAAGGAGAAATCACCCTGCCCGTGACGGTCGGTACCGAACCACGGCAAAGCACGGTCTCCCTCATTTTCGCGGTCGTCCAAGTTCCTTCGGCCTACAATGCCATACTCGGGCGACTCGGACTGAACGCCCTCAGGGCGATCGTCTCGACGTACCATCTCCTTGTTCGATTTTCGACCAAAAACGGAGTCGGGGAGATGCGCGGAGATCAACAGCTCGCCCGACGATGCTTCCAAATCTCCGCCCAAGGCGACGAGACAAAGGATCCCCTGACAATCGACAAGCTGGATCAACGGGAGGAGGAAGAGCGGGGTTCGCCGGCCGAGCAGCTCGAGGCGATCCCGGTAGGAAAAAATCCCGACAGAAAAGTTTGGATCGGGTCTCAATTGCCCGACACCGAGCGACACCGACTGGCGAAGTTGCTAACGGCCAACGCCGACATATTCGCATGGTCGGCAGCAGATATGTCGGGCATCCCTCCAGAAACAATTACTCACCGACTCAACATCGACCCGACAATGAAGCCGGTGAGGCAGAAGAAAAGGTCCTTCGCCCCAGAAAGGCAGAAGGCCATTGACGAAGAAGTAGACAAGCTGCTCGAGGCAGGCTTCATTCGGGAATCCACGTATCCCGATTGGCTTGCCAATGTCGTCATGGTCAAGAAAGCCAGCGGGAAATGGAGGATCTGCATCGACTATACCGACCTCAACCGAGCATGCCCGAAGGATAGCTTTCCACTCCCGAAGATCGACCAGCTGGTGGATGCGACGTCCGGATTTCGACTGCTCAGCTTCATGGACGCCTTCGTCGGGTACAATCAGATCCGGATGGCGCCTGAAGACGAGGAGCACACCGCGTTCGTGACCCCCAAAGGCCTCTACTGTTATCGGGTGATGCCCTTTGGATTGAAGAATGCCGGCGCCACCTACCAGCGACTCGTCAATAAGGTCTTCAAATACCAGATCGGGCGTAACATGGAGGTATACGTGGACGACATGCTGGTAAAGAGCACGCGGATCCCGGACCATGTTCAGGATCTCGAGGAGACCTTCCGCACCCTTCGACGACACCGAATGAAGCTCAACCCGACCAAATGTGCCTTCGGGGTGACCTCGGGGAAGTTCCTCGGATTCCTCGTTTCTCAGAGAGGGATCGAGGCCAACCCTGAGAAGATAAAGGCGATCCTCGACATGCGTCATCCGAACACCAAGAAGGAGGTCCAGCAGCTGAACGGGAGAATCGTCGCTCTTAGCCGATTCATTTCCCGATCAGCTGAAAGGTGCCTCCCGTTCTTCAAGACCCTGCGCCAGGCGAACGGTTTCTCTTGGTCGGATGAGTGCGAACAGGCCTTCGAAGACCTGAAAAAGTACCTGGCTTCCCCGCCGCTGCTCGTAAAGCCGCAGGTCGGGGAGACCTTGTATCTCTACTTGGCCACATCTTCTGAGGCGATCAGTTCGGTGCTTGTTCGGGAAAACGAGTGCCGAACCCATCAGCCCATCTACTACACCAGCAAAGTGCTCCACGACGCCGAAGCAAGATACTCGGAGACGGAAAAGATGGTTTTCGCCCTGACCGTCTCCGCGCAACGGCTCCGACCATACTTCCAGGCCCACGCCATCGTGGTACTCACCAACCAGCCCCTGAGGGCCGTACTGCGCCGACCCGACACATCCGGACGACTCGCTAAGTGGGCAATGAAGCTTAGCGAGTTCGACATTCAGTACCGACCAAGGCCTGCCTTGAAGGCTCAGGTCTTGGCCGACTTCATCGCTGAATGCCCGACGACCGACCGAAGGTCGGGAGCTGAAGGCCCTGGACGTGGTTCGGTCTCTGAGCCAGACCCGATCTCCACCTGGGTACTTCACATCGACGGAGCCTCCAACGCTCAGGGAAGCGGGGCCGGGCTCCTACTCACGAATTCGGATAGGGTAGTCGCCGAGTACGCCCTCCGGTTCGACTTCAAGGCCTCCAACAATCAAGCCGAATACGAGGCACTCCTCGCGGGCTTGAGGATGGCGAAGGAACTGGGCGTCGACAGCCTCCGGGCATTCTCCGACTCTCAGCTGATCGTGGGGCAGGTCAAGGGCGACTTCGAGGCGCGAGATCCGACCATGATCAAGTATCTTCAGAAGGTAAAGGATCTCGTGGCCCGCCTCGAGCATTTCGAGATCTCCCACATCCCCAGGATGGAGAACGCCCGTGCCGACGCTCTCTCCAGATTGGCAACGTCGGCCTATGATTCTTTGGGTCGGACGTTTGTCGAAAACCTCCAGCAGCCGAGCATCGATCGGGTCGAAGAAGTGCAGCAGCTGACGTCTGAACCCAGTTGGATGGACCCGATCGTCCGGTACCTGTCCGAGGGGACCAGTCCCGAAGATCCCGCGGATGCCAAGCGACTCCGATGGTCGGCGTCACAATATGTGATCGTGGACGGCCGACTCTACAAGAGGTCGTTCTCCCTCCCTCTGCTCAGGTGCTTGGGTCCGACCGACGCTGACTACGCCCTCCGAGAGGTTCACGAAGGAATTTGTGGGAATCACTTGGGGGGCAAGTCCTTAGCCTTCAAGGTCCTACGACAGGGCTACTACTGGCCGACCATGAGGAAGGATGCGGCAGAGTTGGTCCGAAGGTGCGAGCCATGTCAGAAGTATGCCAATATTCAGCACCAACCGGCCAGCCAAATCACTCCCATTGTCGCTCCATGGCCCTTCGCTCAGTGGGGAGTCGATATTCTCGGCCCCTTCCCACCGGCGTCGGGCCAAAGGAAGTTCATCGTTGTCGCCATCGACTACTTCACGAAGTGGGTCGAGGCCGAGCCCTTGGCGCAGATCACCGAGCGGAAGATGGAGGACTTCGTCCAAAAGTCCATCATCTTCAGGTTCGGATTGCCGCACACCATCATCACCGACAACGGACGGCAATTCGACAACCGAGACTTCAAGGACTTCTGCGCCAGGTTCCACATCCGTCATCGACTAACTTCAGTCGGGCACCTACAGTCCAACGGTGAGGTTGAGGTGACGAACCGAACCTTGCTCCATGGACTTAAGACCCGACTGAACGAAGCCAAAGGTCTCTGGGTCGACGAGCTGGGCTCCGTCCTATGGGCTTACCGAACGACCCCCCGTGTCCCGACCGGAGAGTCGCCGTTCAGTTTGGCCTACGGGACAGAAGCTGTGATCCCGCTCGAGATTGGCCTGCCGTCTTCAAGGGTCGAGCAGTACCACGAGCCGGACAACTCCGAAAGTCGGAGGGCCGACCTAGACCTTCTCCTCGAACTGCGAAATGAGGCTCAGATCCGAATGGCCTCATACCGACAGAGGGTCGCCCGGTACTACAACGCCAAGGTCAGACCAAAGCTCTTCAGGCCTGGCGACCTAGTCTTGAGGAAGGCGGAGGTGTCGAAGCCCTTGGACCAAGGGAAGTTGGCTCCCAACTGGGAAGGACCCTACAGGGTTGCTGACACCTTCGGGCCGAGAGCCTATCGGCTGGAAACCCTTGAGGGAAAAACCATTCCCCGGACTTGGAACGCCGACAACTTGAAGCTGTATTGCCAGTGAATTCTGTAATTCAATTGTCGGAATACATGTCCAGTTTGAAAAATTGGAGTTCTAACTCTTCCACTACCGGTCGGCGCTCAGCCCCGACGCGCCGACGCGGATCTGGCACCGACGACACATCGGCCCCTTACACGGACCGATGCATCTACAACGACGGGAGTCAATACTCCTTCGACGACTTGTCGGACCTCCACAAAGGGCCGACGGACTCTTATGAACGGGAGTTCATGCTCCCTCTACGGTCGAATTTTCGGGCAGAATCCGTCGGCCGACAGGCCGATCGGGCCCCGACCGAAGAAAGGCAAAAAGCCCACGCGACTATTGTCGCGACTTCCGACCGAGCTACGGCCGGTCGAGGGATGTTCGGCTTACCACCGTCTATCGCACGATGCGACCTTTGTCGCATCTACGACTTGCCGACCGACCAACGGCCGGCTGAACGACATTCGGCTTACCACCGGACGTCGGAAAACATCGAACCCGACGCAGGGGTATGGGGACCCGACTTACTATCGTCTCCCCGACAATGCGCCGGACGCCGACTTCGACTGTCAAGTTGCTGAAGCCCTACCGACTTATGCGAGTTGGTGACTTGACTAAGTCAGCGACTAACGTTCGACATTGCAGACGTGTTTGGCATTGCAAACAGGGGGAAAAGGCAAAAGAAGAATTCATTCAAGACTTGAAGAAATTTTTTCCATAAACAAAGGAAAGTCTACAAGGTAAAGGCCGGAGCCCGATTACAATCCAAAGCAAAATAGAAGACAAAATAAAACCGACTAATTATCGGAGTCGACGTCCTCCACTGGACGACGATGCGAGTTGGTCGGAAGATCTGCTCCGACTTCAGCCATCGGAGCCGACTGGTCTTCGGCAACCGGCTCTGCGACGCCTTCAGCTTCCGCCCTGGTGGAGAGACCATCCGACGCTGGTCCGGCCGTCTCCTCCGCAGCTGGGGCCTCCGACCCTGGCAGAACCACGTTGCTGAGGTCAAGTTCGGGGTACAAGCTCTGAACGGCTTCCCGGGCGTCCTCGTACCCGACTTGGTACGAGAGGTAGCCGCTCTCGAGGAGCTCTTCGCGGTACTCCTCTGAGTCCCGGAAGACCTCGACCGCCCGACCCAAAGCCAACTTCGCCGACTCTGATTCGGCTTTGGCAACGTCTGCGTCGGCCTGAGCGGCGGCATGACCCTCTTCAGCCTTGGCGAGGTTCTCGAGACTCGCCCGAAGTTGCTCGCGCTCGCCCTCCAACTCTTTGCCGACGCTGTCTCGCTCGTGTCGGAGCCGACGGATGGTCCGGGACTTCTTGGCCGCGTCATCCTTCGCCGATTTGAGCTCCGACTCCAGCGACGCCTTGGCCTCCTTGAGTCCGGAGATCTCCTCCGAAAATCGGGAGACCTCCCCCTCGAGTCGGTTCTCCCGGTCGACCGACTGTTGAAATTGGTCGAGAAGGATGGCCTTCTCGGCTTCGAGGCTCGCGACCTTATCTCTCCAGGCCGCGCGCATGTCCCCAAACTTCCGATATCCGGCCTCCAGCTCGGATATGTTGAAGGACCAGCTGCACAAAAAAGGAGCCGACTGTTAGTAAGCCGCCGAAGGACTGTGGAACGAATGCCCTCCACCTCCGGGGACGACCGAGTGTCTTCGGTCGGCTCTCCCGACCGACTACCTCGTGGGGACGTCCTAGCCATGAGCTCAAAGAAATGGCAAGGAAGAAAGGAAAAAGAAAGAGGAAGGCTACTCTAGCCCTTGGAAGGAAAGAGTCGCAAAGGGGAGACAGAGCGAGAAGTACCTGGAGCGGAGGCTCAAGCGGCAGAGTCTCGACTGTAAAAATGAGAGGGGTAAAAAACCATGTGGGGGTAACTTTGTATATATAGTGCTCCCCAACGGTCGAGATGAAGGCACGCACAGCAAAGACTCCCCGGATTTGCCGCGTGGCGTCATCAGGGCCGTCAAACGGTCCGACGGTTCGACGCACCCCCCTTCAGATTGCGCCACGTCGCCTCATCCGCTCCACGAATGCGAACTGATGGCCACGCGCCACGTGTCGCGATGGGACACGACGGTTTCCACTTCCCGATGGGACACGACGGTTCCACTTCCCGATGGGACTCGACGGTTCCACTTCCCGATGGGACATGACACCTGGCACCGGTTTTTCGTTGACACCAGCGGACATCCGGCACGGCGGACGTCCGGCGCCGACCGACACCTGAGGCTGATGGGACGAGACGCCTGGCGCCGACTGGATGTCGGGCGCCAGTGAACCTCTCGATATGTACAGGGCGTCGGACACCGTATCAATCGGCGGTACGGTCGGATCCTCGGCACGACAAATCCACTCCTAGTCGCCAGCTCATCACCCGACTTAGGAGTGGAGGGGGCAACTGTTGGGGGGAAACCACCGACCGACCGCCGACTATCGGAGGGCTCGACCGGCTGGCGGCCCGACCGACCGTCTTCGACTGAAAGCCGGAGGTGACCGACTAACGGACGCTACCGACGGCTTTTCAATGGCCCAATCGCCGCCTGGAGGTATGTCGGGCGTATCCTTCCTGACCGACCAGACCAGAGGCCGACTCACATGAAACTCGCCGACTGACGGAGGAACCCGACGCCCCTCTGCTGGCCACCGACCAAGGGTCGGCCGTCTCCTCCCATCGCCGTACAGCCGCCAGACCTTGTCAGCTCTGACACGGACATGCGCACAGTTCCCAGGGGCATTGTCCCGCCGAGAGCGAGGTCAACCCTGGTGACTAGACGGCCACACGGCGACATGACATTTCCACGGCGGCTCTGACAGTCTACAGTGATTGACAGTTCCTCACTTGTCCTCGCCATTAATGACGGCGCCATATACCGTGCTCCACTATATATACCGGGGAAGGCAACAGTGCAAAGGGTCGATCCGCCCTTCTCTCCCACATACGCAGGCTCGCTCCTCTTTCTCTCTCTCTCCCTCAGAGCTCTCTGTCTGCATTTTACTGTTGCCCAGTCACCTCTCTGACTTGACCGTCGGAGGGTCCCCGCCGGAGCCGCCTCCGGTCAGTGCGGACTTCCTTTTGCAGGTGGCATGCTTCCCGGCGATCGGGCGACGAGGCGATTGGCCGCAACAGAAAAGAACAACCAAGTTATCTGCTTATGGAAAATATAGCTGAATGAAACTCGGGGCCCTTTGGAGAGGAAGCTTTGATTGAAGGGTTTAGCTAAATCTTGCAAGCTTAAGCTGGTAGATGTCTTAAGGACATTTTAGATTCAATGATGCTCATCATGAGAGTTACCAAGCAAATTAACATTTTCAATAAAGCTAACCGGAGAAGCGAGGGAATATAAATAGCAAATCATGTCATGCACCGAACCGAACACTCAGTTCGGATACGTGATGGCCGCACACTCCTTAGGACATGTCCTAAAGAATATGCAAGACCAAAAATAATTTATTACAATCTTAACATCCATAATATCTAATTTCAATAATAATTAATAAAACTTACATAATTACAATTTAAATTCCTTCAATCTCTTATCAGGTATTAAAGATATTCTATCTATGTATCCGCTCACTCGCAAATCCAAACCATAACCAATTATGAGCATCCTGTAACTCTAAGAAGAAAAAAAAAATGAAGGGGTATGAGCTTAATAGCCCAATAAGAATCTCACATATCACACCAGTATAATAATATAATCTGAAAATAAGATAAACAATAAAATATAAAATCTCATGTTTAATATTCAGAATACTGCAAACATCCTAAATTATCTGTCTTATTAAAAGAGATGTATTATCATATGTTAACGAGTGAAACACTTTATTCAGTATTAGTTTCATATCTTGTCTTCTATTTCTCTTTCATAATCATTATGATCTTTAACATTTTTCTTTCTGACTTTGGACTAACAGTCTATATCTCAGTCTCCATCCGATCAAATTTTCACTCATAAGCCTTTCAAAGCTTCTCAGCATGAGCTCCTGGTCCGGCTGTCCCACGTATGAAAGTCCGTGGGGGCTGTCTCAAGCATAAGCTCCTGACGGACTATTCCAGGCATGAGCTCCTGACCGGCTGATCCACATATAAGCCCATGGAGGCTGTCCCAGGCATAAGCTCCTGGCAGGCTATCCCAAGCTATAAGCTTCTGACGGACTGTTCCACATAACGAGGCTAGTCCAAATATATCTTTTTTTTTTATTTTCATGAAATATAATGCTTTGACTTCATTAATCAATTTCAATTTGCAGTGTGATCAAGACAAATATATCATACCATATAATCATGCTATCAATCACTGGATACATATATATTGACATAACATACTCATGCTTAAAAATCATATAAGCAAATAACATGTCTTAATCATAGCAAATTCATCGATCACAAATTCAATGATGCAAAATCATCGATACAGGCAATGGTAAAATAGCATATATATTGATGATCATATACAAGAGATTCTTACCTCTACCGATGACCGATCTAAATACAAAAATTGATGAGCTCCTTAATCTACAAATCCCAAATCAAGATATTTTGCTCGATATCTTCTTATACAATAATTACATCTCTATATGATCAGAGTTAAACATAAAAATATATATAATTAAGGATAAAAAATTATAAAAATATTTTAAAGTCACAAGTTTAGGACATCTTCTAGGATCAACCAATCGATCTTGATTACGTAGGTATCTGGACCCTCCACTGATCCATAAGATTTTTTTAGAAAGAAGAATCATGAAGAGAGATAAAATTTTAGAAAAAGAAAGTAGAGAGAGAAAGTGGAGAGAGAATCTTCATATCCTTCAGATGAGGCAATCATGATCGAGATTATCAGAGATCATATCAAGGTGACTCAATATGGATTAACTATGATCAGATGCTATAAATTTTAAATAAGGATCGGCTGGAATCCAACATACTGCATGAATTTCGAAGTAATTCTAGGTCACCTTATTTTCATCTCAAATTTGTCATAGGATCCGTGATGCAATTAGAGATAGAAAGAGAGAGAGTAGAAAGATCCTAAAGAGAGAAGGAGAGAGAGAGGAGAGAGAAAAATAGAGAGAAAAAAATTTTTTTTCTCTCTTTTTCTTTTTCTTTTCTTTTTTTTCTTTTTCTTCTTTTTCTTTTTCTTCTCTTCTTCTTTTTCTTTCTTTTCTTTCTCTTCTTTTCTCTTTTCCTTGCGAACAGAGGGAGGGACATGAGGGGAAAAAAAGGGGCTTGGTGGCTCTGCTCCGGAGAGGTGTGGCGACTACGATCGGAGGTTCGATAGCAGATCGACGGTGTGGAGCCAGAGATGGCCAGTGGTGAGGTTCGACCAGCAAAAATTAGAAAAAAAAAGAAAAAAATGGGGACTACCCTCTTTTTCTATGATTTTTTCGATTACCGACCAATAATTAAGGGCCAAACCATCGGGGAAGAAAGCTAGAGGGGTAGGGGTCATGACCATGAGTGCAACACCATAGGCGGCGGCGCTGGTGGATGGAAAAGGAAGGGAGAGACTCGTTCAAAAACAGAGAAAAATAGAGTTTTTATTTTTATGAGATTTTTGACGAACCCGATGGCTGGTAGGGGTGTGCGTGCCATGAGAAGGAGGAAAAGGAAGAGAGGAAGGAGGGTCGGGGCTTACCTCCATCATCGATGAGATCTCTGATGAGAATTTGAAATGAACACGATAAGGTATCTGCGGCTTCAACGAGAAAAATCGAGAAAAATAAAAGGAGAGATCTGATGCTCGTTGTGGCCAACCTTAGAGGAGAGGAGAGGAGATTTATAGGTTGGAGGGGAGGTCGAATCCCCTAGATTCAACTTCTCCTTCGATGATTTTGGGTGGAAGAAGACTCCCAGCGGGAGTCTTCTTCATTTTTCCTCTCTCTTTTTTTTCAAAAGTGGGCTTCAAAAATTTGGGTTTGGTTCAAGGCCCAAATGGACTAGCTTATTACATTCTCCTTCCTTAAAATAATTTCATCCTCGAAATTAACTTTACTTGATCAATAACTTTAAAAGAACATCGATTATGTCATTTTCAAATTTTTAATAGTCTGTCTTACATAGTACTTATTTCATAAGATTTTGATATAACAAAATTATGGGAGATCTCAAACTTATTCTCTTCATGCTGGTTTCTCAAAATTTTTTTAAACAACAATAATTTGATCAGGTATTAAAATATCTAATTCTTTGTCTATTATATTGGTTGATTAAGTCATTACCTTTAATAGAAACCAAAGATAGCCCAAACATCAAACACTCCTCATAATTACAGGCTTCTTTCTTCTTTTAACCTTCCAACAAATTTAACAACTGAACTTCCATCTTAGAAACCTCAAACTTCTACGTCAGTTCGAGTAATAATATTAATCTTGAAAAATGAGATATTATTAAGATATTCTAGGTTTGAATTAATAAGAATTATCAAGCAATCAACAATAAACTTGAGATATCTAGGGATCTTCTTGGCATTATCTGCAATGAAATAACTACTGGTAAAAATTTTCAGCTATGATCAGATTAGGTCAAAATCTGTAGCATCCTTTTAATATCAATAAAAATTTTTCTTTATTTGTAACTAATTTATTCCATAATATCTTTTGATTTAAACAATTAATATTTCTAATCCATTTAAACCTTCACGCTTTTGCTGCATACTTTGATCTACTTTATCAAATTATATAGGTTTATCAAAAGATAAGAATATTCTTATATGTTAGATCAATCAAAGATAGATCAACTTTCAAATTTCATATAAAATTTAGAGTAAAACTTTAAGTTTCTTTATTTTTTATTGTCCTTAGGTAGAGCACATCAAAATTAAATTTCATCTACTTTCTATGTTTGAAATCATTACATAAGCTTTACCACTCCTCCAGACTGATATGTCTAGAATTAATTTGAGTTAATCTTCGATTTACCTTATAATCATTTAGACAACTTCTAACCAATCTTTCTTTGCAAAAGAATTAACTCCAACTTGAATAAACTAGAAAAACTCATGTCAATATTTTTGTAAGTAGAATCAACTTGGTTATTTCTTGTAAAGCTCTCTTCATCACAATTCTTAGCATCAATAGATAAATTCATACAAAAGTTTATCCTTTATCTAAAGTCATTCAAAATTTAAACAATAACAAAATACCTTAGATCAGCTCAAAAATCTGAACTTTGATTTGAATTACAGTCCACTATCTTCAATAATTAGAAAAAAAAGTAAGGAATCTAATCCAAAGATGAAAATATAAATTATTAAAGATTTATTCATAATATGTATATCATAATCTAACAAAATAAATTTTTTATTCAATTTAACAACAATATCAAATACCTTAGATCCACTTAGAAAGTAAATTTTTGACTTGAAATTCAATGCAACTTGAAAGATCAAAAAATCATCCAAATATGATATTTTGAATAACCAATGATTTTACTAAGACATGTATCTCATATTCTCATAATAAAATTTAAGTATATTTTTCATCTAAGATTGAGTTTCATATATGACCTCTTATAGGTTCAATGCTCAAAAATATTTTTCTCTTATATGATGTAATTTCTTCTTAGACCACATCCTAACTAACTTCCTTCTAATAAGTCCAAAACTTTTATAATGCTCAAAAAAAATTAACATTGAAATCAGAAAAATTACCATGACCTTCACCTATATAAGTTTCGCATTTCAAAAATCATCGAGTATACTCAACACAACACATAATATCTCCCTCTCATTCCAGATCAACACTTCTCATACTTAGGTCAACCCTATAAATTGAAATCTAAGATATAACTAGTCAATTTATTATAGACATCATCTACCACTTGTGTATAAATTTCATCATAGTATCTATTGATTCGAAATTTAAATATTTGAATTTATTTTTTTTATATCTATCATGTTTCTTATGTTCATAACTTAAGTTTAAAATATCACTAAAGTTATAATTTCGAATAATTATAATCTTAAGCTCAAATCTCACTTAAGTCATATTCTCTAGTGATTATAATCTAAACTCTAATATCATTCTATCACATCCTTAATGATTATAACCTTAAACTCTGATTTATCTATCATATCTATTGATTATAATTTCAGAGT